>NC_137437.1:30111100-30121100 GCF_964374335.1 Astatotilapia calliptera
GTGCTTAATATAGTATTTCTGCTAAATTATAGTATTTCTGCCAAATTATAATATTTGTGCTAAAACAGTCTTAATTTAAAATTACAATATTCATAGTTTATCACAGTGTCTCTGGTAAATCACAATATTTCTGTTCTGTTGTACTATTTTTCTAAATCATAGTGTTTCTGTAATGTTTAAGTATTTTTGGCTAAATATATTCTTTCTGTTATCTTATACTATTTCTCCTAAATTCTTGTATTTTTGAGAAGTTATCATGTTTCTGGTAAGTTACAATATTTCTGCTAAATTCTGCTATGCTATTGTATTTCTGCCAAGTATTATGTTTCCTCTAAGATATTGCAGTTCTGCTAAGTTATTCCATTTTAGCAAACTTCTTTTGCTTCTGCAAAGTTTTTACAATTTCTGCAACTTTTCAGCTTTTTCAGCTACTTTTTGCATACAGCTTCAGCTTTAAGCATCCACACTGCATTTTCGCAGGAAATGCAAATTTTTCTAGTTATTATTATTATTATTCTGGGTGTTTCCGTACACTTTTCGCCGTTAAACTACTTCCACAATTTTCAGCCGATTTTCACCGTTCAAATTTTAAACTATTCAACTATTTTTGCTAATTTCTGCTATGATTTTTGCTATTTTTAACTATTATACTTTTTAAAATATTCCACTTTTTTCCTTTAATTTGTCCCATTGAAATGAATGGAAATCTTCCAAAATTCTGCTAAATTTTGCTTGTTTTTGAAACTTAACTACTTCCTCATACTTTCACGTAGAACAACCATTCAAACTTTAAAATGTTCACAAATTATTGGGCTATTCAGGTATGATTCAGCTTTTTCAAATCTTTTACTGTTTTACTTTTATGCCTCTTAAAGTTTTGAGTTGCAAAATTGTGATTTTTCACAAAATACATGCGTTGTTATGGTTGCTATGCTCTTGGCTTCCAGTGTGTCACTGAAGCTTTTGCAGTCTTCTCTTCATGTCCGAACAACTTCCTGCTACTTGCTCAATTTTCACTCAACTTCCACAAATTATACATCAAAACGTAGGCATTTTTGCTGGCTTTCAGAAAATGTCACTATCATTGTTGTGGTATTCATAGAACTTTCGCAAATCTCCTCAGACTAACACAAGGTCAGAAAACTGTCCATATAAAGTCAATGGAGAGCTTGTTCAAAATCACCGCTGCATTTCTGTAATGAGAGGCATATTCGAATCGTCATATCTCCTTAACGAAGCAAAGTTAAGACATGAGGCTTGTCCCGGTATATCTTCAGACACTCCTGACGCTCACAATTCAAGAATTTCTTTCTCACCTATTACCGTTCTGAAATGAGTTGGACTTGTTTGAGGGTAGGAAATTCGTCCTTCGCTCAGATTTCTTCAGATTTCAAAGTCTGGAAATGAACCACTTTTTTCTCTCGTCATAACTTTTTGTTGGATTTCCACAGCGACCTGAAAATTTCCATGATTGTTCACCAAAGCCTGCTGTCTCTTACGGTGAAAGAATGATATCGATACTCCAAACAGATTTCAAGTTACAAACCGTTGTTTGAGGGCAAGTCAAGGCAGTTTTTGCTTCGCTCTACTCAGTTATGCTGCATTACAAGTCAAATATCTTTAATAATTCATATTTTAATGATAAATTGTTAACACTGGAAGATTCCCCCATCTCTTCTGAACAAAACGGTGTAAGAATGACCGCTCTAGCCCCTACGGTTAGGAACTTATGGTCATTTGTTTGAGGGGAGTCGTCACTATGAAAAGTAGGCTGCAATAATCCTGTGCCTCTCTGTGCCTGCGTGTGTAAAAAGGTGCACCTCTTTTGGCGGGAAAACGTAAACAGGCACTCTGATTGGTGGATTCAAATTCAGCAGCTCCCAGGCTGACCTAGAAACTTACTTCTCTCTCCCTGTGTGTCTGTGTGTGTGTGTGTGTCTGTGTGTGACAGAGAGAGAGAGAGAGAGAGAGAGAGAGAGAGAAAGCCTTTTAATGGGATGATCTCATTCTAAGATTCTAATTTAATATATTTAGACTGGGTGACTGAATTTGATCTTGGTAGTGTGTCTCTCTGTGCATGTGTGTTTCCTTATGTGTACATATTTGTGATTGTGTGGCTGTTATAGATTTTTTTGCTAATTTTTTTCATTTAACAAGTATATTTGAGGGACCCTCAGCATGTTCAGCATTTTTTCAGCTGTCCATTTTGCTTTTCCAGTTTTTCTGTTTAAGTTATTACTATTGTGCTAAATCATACTGTTTCTGCTATTTTATAAGATTTGTGCTTAATATACTATTTCTGCTTTTATAGGATTTGTGCTTAATATAGTATTTCTGCTAAATTTAGTATTTCTGATTAATTATAGTTTTTCTACTAAATCATAGTACAGTAATTCTGCTTTTTATGGGATTTGTGCTAAAACAAAGTATTTCTACTAAATGTAGTATTTGTGCTTAATCATACCATTTCTGCTTTTTATAGGATTTGTGCTTAATATAGTATTTCTGCTAAATTATAGTATTTCTGCCAAATTATAATATTTGTGCTAAAACATAGTCTCAATTTAAAATTACAATATTCATAGTTCATCACAGTGTCTCTGGTAAATCACAATATTTCTGCTCTGTTGTACTATTTTTCTAAATCATAGTGTTTCTGTAATGTTTAAGTATTTTTGGCTAAATATATTCTTTCTGTTATCTTATACTATTTCTCCTAAATTCTTGTATTTTTGAGAAGTTATCATGTTTCTGGTAAGTTACAATATTTCTGCTAAATTCTGCTATGCTATTGTATTTCTGCCAAGTATTATGTTTCCTCTAAGATATTGCAGTTCTGCTAAGTTATTCCATTTTAGCAAACTTCTTTTGCTTCTGCAAAGTTTTTACAATTTCTGCAACTTTTCAGCTTTTTCAGCTACTTTTTGCATACAGCTTCAGCTTTAAGCATCCACACTGCATTTTCGCAGGAAATGCAAATTTTTCTAGTTGTGTGGATGCTTTAAGCATCCACACTATTGAGTTCCTCTTGGGACTTCCGTACACTTTTTGGCACTTAACTACTTCCACAATTTTCAGCCGATTTTCACCGTTCAAATTTTAAAATATTCTGCTATTTCTGCTAATTCCTGCTATGTCTTTTGGTATTTTTCACTATTATACTTTTTAAAATATTAAGCTTAATTTGTCCCATTGAAATGAATGGGAAACTTCTGCAATTCTGCTAAAATTTGCTTGTTTCTGAAACTTAACTACTTCCTCATATTTTCACGTAGAACAACCATTCAAACTTTAAAATGTTCTCAAATTATTGGGCTATTCAGGTATGATTCAGCTTTTTCAAATCTTTTACCGTTTTACCTTTATGCCTCTTAAAGTTTTCAGTTGCAAAATTGTGATTTTTCACAAAATACATGCGTTGTTATGGTTGCTATGCACTTGGCTTCCAGTCTGCCACTGAAGGTTTTGCAGTCTTCTCTTCATGTCCGAACAACTTCTTGCTACTTGCTCAATCTTCACTCAACTTCCACAAATTATACATCAAAACGTAGGTATTTTTGCTGGGTTTCCGAAAATGTCACTATCATTGTTGTGGGATTTATAGAATTTTGGCAAATCTCTTCAGACCAACACAAAGTCGCAAAACTCTCCATAGAAAGTCAATGGAGAGCTTGTTCAAAATCACCGCTTGATTTCTGTAATGAGAGGCATATTCGAATCGTCATATCTCCTCAACGAAGCAAAGTTAAGACATAAGGCTTGTCCCAGTATATCTTCAGACACTCCTGACGCTCACAATTCAAGAATTATTTTCTCACCTATTACCGTTCTGAAATGAGTTAGACTTGTTTGAGGGTAGGAAATTCGTCCTTCGCTCAGATTTCTTCAGATTTCAAACTCTGGAAATGAACCACTTTTTTCTCTCGTCATATCTTTTTAATGGAATTCCACAGAGACCTGAAAATTTCCATGATTGTTCACCAAAGCCTGCTGTCTCTTACGGTGAAAGAATGATATTGATACTCCAAATAGATTTAGAATTAGAAAGCGTTATTTGAGGGCAAGTCAAGGCAGTTTTTGCTTTGCTCTACTCAGTTATGGTGCATTAGAAGTCAATTATCTTTAATAATTCATATTTTAATGATAAATTGTCAACACTTTAAGATTCCCCCATCTCTTCTGAACAAAACGGTGTAAGAATGACCGTTCTAGCCCCTACGGTTAGGAAATTATGGTCATTTGTTTGAGGGGAGTCGTCATTATGAGAAATAGACTGCAAAAATCCTGTCTCTCTCTGTGCTGCATGCACCTGTTTTGGCGGGAAAAAGTGCACAGGCTCTCTGATTGGTGGATTCAAATTCAGCAGCTCCAAGGCTGCTTGACTGAGCTAGAAACTTACTTCTCTGTGTGTGTGTGTGTGTGTGTGTGTGTGTGTGTGAGAGAGAGAGAGCGAGAGAGAGAGAGCGAGAGAGAGAGAGAGAGAGAGAGAGAGAGAGAGGAAGCCTTTTTATGGGATGATCTCATTGTAAGATTCAAATTCAATATATTTAGACTGGTTGACTGAATTGGATCTTGTGTGTGTCTCTCTCTGTGCATGTGTGTTTCCATATGTGTCCATATTTGTGATTGTGTGGCTGTTATATTTTTTTTTGCCAATTTTTTTCATTTAACAAGTATATTTGAGGGACCCTCAGCATGTTCAGCATTTTTTCAGCTGTCCATTTTGCTTTTCCAATTTTTCTGTTTAAGTTATTACTATTGTGCTAAATCATACTATTTCTGCTATTTTATAAGATTTGTGCTAAATATAGTATTTCTGTCAAATTATAGTATTTGTGCTAAAACATAGTATTGATTTAAAATTACAATATTCATAGTTCATCACAGTGTCTCTGGTAAATCACAGTATTTCTGCTCTGTTGTACTATTTTTCTAAATCATAGTGTTTCTGTAATGCTTAAGTATTTTTGGCTAAATATATTCTTTCTGTTATCTTATACTATTTCTCCTAAATTCTTGTATTTTTGAGAAGTTATCATGTTTCTGGTAAGTTACAATATTTCTGCTAAGTTCTGCTATGCTATTGTATTTCTGCCAAGTATTATGTTTCCTCTAAGATATTGCAGTTCTGCTAAGTTATTCCATTTTAGCAAAGTTCCTTTGCTTCTGCAAAGTTTTTACAATTTCTGCAACTTTTCAGCTTTTTCAGCTAGTTTTTGCATACAGCTTCAGCTTTAAAGCATCCACACTGCATTTTCGCAGGAAATGCAAATCTTTCTAGTTATTATTATTATTATTCTAGTTGCTTCCGTACACTTTTCGCCGTTAAACTACTTCCACAATTTTCAGCCGATTTTCACCGTTCAAATTTTAAACTATTCAGCTATTTTTGCTAATTCCTGCTATGATTTTTGCTATTTTTAACTATTATACTTTTTAAAATATTCCACTTTTTTCCTTTAATTTGTCCCATTGAAATGAATGGGAAACTTCAGCAATTCTGCTAAAATTTGCTTGTTTTTGAAACTTAACTACTTCCTCATATTTTCACCTAGAACAACCATTCAAACTTTAAAATGTTCACAAATTATTGGGCTATTCAGGTATGATTCAGCTTTTTCAAATCTTTTACTGTTTTACTTTTATGCCTCTTAAAGTTTTGAGTTGCAAAATTGTGATTTTTCACAAAATACATGCGTTGTTATGGTTGCTATGCTCTTGGCTTCCAGTGTGCCACTGAAGGTTTTGCAATTTTCACTTCATGTCCGAACAACTTCCTGCTACTTGCTCAATTTTCACTCAACTTCCACAAATTATACATCAAAACGTAGGTATTTTTGCTGGCTTTCAGAAAATGTCACCATCATTGTTGTGGGATTTATAGAATTTTTGCAAATCTCCTCAGACTAACACAAGGTCAGAAAACTCTCCATATAAAGTGAATGGAGATCTTGTTCAAAATCACCGCTGGATTTCTGTAATGAGAGGCATATTCGAATCGTCATATCTCCTTAACGAAGCAAAGTTAAGACATGAGGCTTGTCCCCGAATATCTTCAGACACCCCTGACGCTCACAATTCAAGAATTTCTTTCTCACCTATTACCGTTCTGAAATGAGTTGGACTTGTTTGAGGGTAGGAAATTCGTCCTTCGCTCAGATTTCTTCAGATTTCAAAGTCTGGAAATGAACCACTTTTTTCTCTCGTCATAACTTTTTGTTGGATTTCCACAGAGACCTGAAAATTTCCATGATTGTTCACCAAAGCCTGCTGTCTCTTACGGTGAAAGAATGATATCGATACTCCAAATAGATTTCAAGTTACAAAGCGTTGTTTGAGGGCAAGTCAAGGCAGTTTTTGCTTCGCTCTACTCAGTTATGGTGCATTAGAAGTCAAATATCTTTAATAATTCATATTTTAATGATAAATTGTAAACACTGGAAGATTCCCCCATGTCTTCTGAACAAAACGGTGTAAGAATGACCGTTCTAGCCCCTACGGTTAGGAAATTATGGTCATTTGTTTGAGGGGAGTCGTCACTATGAGAAATAGACTGCAATAATCCTGTGCCTCTCTCTGCTGCGTGTGTAAAAAGATGCACCTTTTTTGGCGGGAAAACGTAAACAGCCACTCTGATTGGTGGATTTAAATTCGGCAGCTCTCTCCCTCTGTGTCTGTCTGTGTGTGTGTGTGTGTGTGTGTGTGTGTGTGTGTGTGTGTGTGTGTGTGTGTGTGTGTGTGTGTTTAGTGGGAGAGAGAGAACCCTACCCTTATTTGGCAGCATGTCATTGTAGGATTTAAATTGAATATAGATAGACTGATTGACTGGATTAGAGCCTGTGTTTGTGTGTCCCTCTCTGCATTTCTGTTTCAATATGCCTCCATATTTGTAATTTTGTAAGTTATTGCTATTCTGCTAAATCATAGTATTTCTGGTACTTTTCGGTACTTGTGCTAAATACAGTATTTCTGCTAAATTATAGTATTTCTGCTTTATTATACTATTTGTGCTAAAATATAGTATTTCTACTAAATGTAGTATTTCTGCTTTTTATACTATTTGTGCTAAATTATAATATTTCTGCTTTTTATACTATTTGTGCTAAATTATAATATTTCTGCTTTTTATACTATTTGTGCCTAATATAGTATTTCTGCTTTTTATAGGATTTGTGCTTAATATAGTATTTCTGCTAAATTATAGTATTTCTGCTTTTTATAGTATTTGTGCTAAAACATAGTATTTCTACTAAATGTAGTATTTATGCTTAATAATAGTATTTCTATATATTTCTGCCAGGTCCCCAGGCAGCCAATCCTCTGTGAGGACTTAGACATTCACATTTTCAAATCAGGGCCTGCACGGTTTCCCAGCCAATCATATATGTGTCCTGAGGCATTCAAATTTGCATATTGGGGCCTTCATGGCTTCTAAGCCAGCCAATCATATCTGAGGGCTGAGGAATTCAAATCCACAAATCAGGGCCTGCACGGCTTCCCAGGCAGCCAATCATATATGTGGCCTCGGGCATTCAAATTTGCATATTGGGGGAATTCGTGGCTTCTAAGTCAACAAGTCATCCATGTCGTATATCTCTAAAAATTCACATTTTAATGATAAATTGTTAACACTGAAAGATTCCCCCATCTCTTCTGAACAAAACGGTGTAAGAATGACCGCTCTAGCCCCTACGGTTTGGAAATTATGGTCATTTGTTTGAGGGGAGTCCTCACTATGAGAAATAGGCTGCAATAATCCTGTGCCTCTCTCTGCTGCGTGTGTAAAAAGATGCACCTGTTTTGGCGGGAAAAAGTACACAGGCTCTCTGATTGGTGGATTCAAATTCAGCAGCTCCCAGGCTGACCTAGAAACTTATTTCTCTCTCCCTGTGCATTTTTTTGCTGATTTTTTCATTTAACAAGTATATTTGAGGGACCCTCAGCATGTTCAGCATTTTTTCAGCTGTCCATTTTGCTTTTCCAATTTTTCTGTTTAACTTATTACTATTGTGCTAAATCATACTGTTTCTGCTATTTCATAAGATTTGTGCTTAATATAGTATTTCTGCTTTTAATAGGATTTGTGCTTAATATAGTATTTCTGCTTTTTATAGAATTTGTGCTTAATATAGTATTTCTGCTTTTTATATGATTTGTGCTTAATATGGTATTTCTGCTAAATTATAGTATTTCTGCTTTTTATAGTATTTGTGCTAAAACATAGTATTTCTACTAAATGTAGTATTTATACTTAATCATACTATTTCTATATATTTCTGCCAGGTCCCCAGGCAGCCAATCCTCTGTGAGGACTGAGACATTCAAATTTTCAAATCAGGGCCTGCACTGTTTCCCAGCCAATCATATAAGTGTCCTGAGGCATTCAAATTTGCATATTGGGGCCTTCATGGCTTCTAAGCCAGCCAATCATATCTGAGGGCTGAGGAATTCAAATCCACAAATCAGGGCCTGCACAGCTTCCCAGCCAGCCAATCATATATGTGGCCTCAGGCATTCAAATTTGCATATTGGGGAATTCGTGGCTTCTAAGTCAACAAGTCATCCATGTCATATATCTCTAAAAATTCATATTTTAATGATAAATTGTCAACACTTGAAGATTCCCCCATCTCTTCTGAACAAAACGGTGTAAGAATGACCGTTCTAGCCCCTACGGTTAGGAAATTATGGTCATTTGTTTGAGGGGAGTCGTCACTATGAGAAATAGACTGCAATAATCCAGTGTCTCTCTCTGTGCTGCGTGTGTAAACAGAAGCACCCGTTTTGGTGGGGAAAAGTGCACAGCCTCTCTGATTGGTGGATTCAAATTCAGCAGCTCCCAGGCTGACCTAGAAACTTACTTCTCTCTCCCTGTGTGTGTGTGTGTGTGTGTGTGTGTGTGTGTGTGTGTGTGTGTGTGTGTGTGTGTGTGTGTGTGTGTGTCTGTGTGTGACAGGGAGAGAGAGAGAGAGAGAGAGAGAGAGAGAGAGAGAGAGAGAAAGGCTTTTAATGGGATGATCTCATTGTAAGATTCAAATTCAATATATTTAGACTGGGTGACTGAATTTGATCTTGTGTGTGTGTCTCTCTGTGCATGTGTGTTTCCTTATGTGTAGATATTTGTGATTGTGTGGCTGTTATAGATTTTTTTGCTGATTTTTTTCATTTAACAAGTATAGTTGAGGGACCTTCAGCACGTTCAGCATTTTTTCAGCTGTCCATTTTGCTTTTCCAATTTTTCTGTTTAAGTTATTACTATTGTGCTAAATCAGACTATTTCTGCTATTTTATAAGATTTGTGCTTAATATAGTATTTCTGCTTTTTATAGGATTTGTGCTTAATATACTATTTCTGCTTTTTATAGTATTTGTGCTTAATATAGTATTTCTGCTAAATGTAGTATTTATGCTTAATCATACTATTTCTATATATTTCTGCCAGGTCCCCAGGCAGCCAATCCTCTGTGAGGACTCAGACATTCAAATATACAGATCACGGCCTGCACGGCCTCCCAGCCAGCCAATCATATCTGAGGTCTTCCGTTTCCTCTCTCGTCATATCTCAGTGACGGATGTACATAGAGCAATGTAAATAGCAGTCAAAGTACACCAAAGTCCGCTGATTCACCCAGTGCAATAATTATGCTTCTAGTCCACCTATTTTTTGAGTTACAAAACGTTTTGTAACTCCAAAAAACGGCGTATTTCGTCTCTCACCGCGATCTAATTCTGACTCCTTATGAGCCTGTTTTTCAAAGTGGCTCCTCTCTTTCCCAGTGGCGCAGTTGGTAATGACACGGGTCTGCAAGCCAAAGATCGTGGGTTCAATTCCACCTTGGTCAACATGTTTTTTTCACTACAAATTAATACACTGTCACAGACCAGTAATTCATATTCATCATTTATTACAATTCTGCAAACTTTTATGATTTTACCAGCTTTTCTAATATGGACCTCACATTCTTGTTAACACTCCATGACACAAATACTCTTCCCTTTA
>NC_137437.1:30123600-30148600 GCF_964374335.1 Astatotilapia calliptera
TTCCTAACCGTGTAGAAATGTTGGCCAATCAGAAGTCTAGAAGCCTCGGTGGGAAATGGCAAACAAAGATGGGGCATAGAAGCAGAACCGAGTCATATCTGTGGGGGGACAGTAACTGTGTGCGCATATGTAAGCATTTAAACACTGCAGAGAGAACAATTAACAGTAACCGTATTGTAGAAATGCATTTCACTGAAACAATAACGTGGCGCACAGTGTGACGGCAAAAAAGGCGCTGCGTTTTCTCCGTGTCCCTGTCCACACATAAATGCAAAAACGGAGTTTTCAAAAATATCCTGGCAAGCGTTTTTAGTTTTTCAGTGACCGAAAACGCCGTTTAAGTGTGGACGAAAGGTGCAAACGCATAGAAAAATCTCCATTTTCAAAAGTACGTGTGGACATAGCCCAAGAATAATAAGAACTCCTAATATGTAGACTTTAATTTTTAAGAACTGTTTAACAAAGGCTTGTTTTTGCCAACCTAAATCTGCAGCACAGTTTAAATTCTCACTTTGTGGGAAATTAATGAAATAAACAACAGCCCACCTTCACATAAATAAAATATGGCAGTATATTATTATTAGTATGGTACATAGATATTTATTTTAAAACTACAGCATATTTAATGATACTATGTGCAGTTGGTAATATTTTAGGAAGTAGAATTTGAATGCAGACCACCTCAAATATTAAAGCCTTAAAAATATGTCGTGCAGTTTTTCATGTATGAGTGTTTTGCAATCTTAAATGAGATGTAGACCAAAGAAAACAGAGGAGAGTTGTTGTTTGTATTCCAGCTGTAGTAAACAAAGAAGTTTAGTGAATCTTTTTGACAACAGAGAGTCATGCAGTATTGATGCTGATTTGAGTTTTCTGATCCTGTATTTTTGTTCTTTGTCTTTTGTTACACAGAGTGAACTAGAAGCTTGGTTTTGCCTTTGCTGGTAAGTAAACAGTGATTGTAACTGAAGCAATATGAAATTGGGATTGTGTAACATTTTTAGCAATTTACATACAATAGTTTGGCTTTTTGTGATATCTTGCCATTTGCTCATGGGCAAAAACACATTTAGGATTTATAAGCAGTAAAGCCGCCCCCCCCCCCACTAGATCTCTGAGTGTCCCTAAAAATGTCCCTGAAGTTTAATAGGCCATTTATGTCTAATTTTAAAGGCTTATCAAAGCATTTCTGTAGTAATTATTGTTTTTATTACACATGTTAAGGCCATTTGAGACTCTGCAATTAAATTTTGCCCTCTTTAGACTAAAGTGAGTTCATTTTGTCTGAGGTACAGTGCTGGGAAAAGTCTTTCTTCCTTGCAGATTTATTTTGTTCATGCTTTTTTGTCACATGTTTCAAATCATCTAACAGGGATGATATGAATAAATACAAAAAAGCATTTTAAAGTGATGATTTCACGTATGAAGCAGAGAAAACCAAACCAGAGCTATCTGTTCTAATGTGAGAACATGCTGGTCTCTAATACCCAGCTGTGGAAGCCCTGATACGAAGAACTACCATCAAGCATTTATAGTATCAAGTATTATTTGTGATTGTTGCATGCTTTGAAACTGTGATGTTATCATTTGATCAAGTGTGCAGTGCGAGCAAATCCTTGCTTGTGGTATCTGATGTGTTATGTAATAGCACCAAAGTATTAGAGCTTTACGTTAATGAGGAATTTCTGTGGCTTATTGCAGATTGATAAAACGACACATCACCTTAATAAAGACAGAAATCTTTAATAAGGTGCAGAAAGAGAAGATGGGGTGTTTATAGTAAAGCTGTTGTAAACAAAGAATTTAACAGATTTTTTTTCCCACTACAGATTGTGATGCAGTATTGACTCTGATGCTGATTTTAGTTGTCTGATTCTGTATTTTTGTTCTTTTGTTACAGAGTGAAACAGAACTTTGGTTTTGCCTTTGCTGGTAAGTAAGCAGCAATTGTAACTGCAGTAATATGACATTGTCACTGTGTAACATGTTTAGCAACTTACCTAACGTAGTTTGGTTTTTGTGACATTACCATTTATTGATGGGCAAAATCAAATGGTCAGAATTTATACCTTGTAGCAGCAAAGGCCCCACACATGACCTCTGACTGTCCCTGAAGTTTAACAGGCCATTTGTGTCTGATTTTTATGTTTGAACACAAACAACTGTTTTTATACAGTTGTTTGTGTTCTCCGTTTGTTTGTGGATTTACGTAGCAGACATAACTATGAACGCATTTTAGGTGAGTTAGTGTAAGTGGTAGCTTAAACACTTAAGAGCACCACAGTTGTTGATTTATATCTTCACTCATATTCTGCTTATGTATTACATTAAAGTCAGACCACTATAGAAGTATTTTTGCCTGAGTGAACAGAAGTGGTAGGTTAAACATTTAAGCAATAATAAAAAACTCAGAGGACCAGAGTTGTGAGTAGGCAATGTTGTGTATGTTAAAGCCTGTGTGTAATTTATATACAATAAGTTTAAATCAGTTTCTTAATAATTTGCTTGATACAATGTGTTTAAAATTTTATATAAAAGGGAAATATTGAAAAATACAAAAAGATTCCTGCCAACAGGTACAATGGAAGGACTCTTTATTATAATTTTTGTAATTGCAAAAATGGTGTGCCACTGTTGTTACTATAACATGTCAGAATTTACATGTATTTTAGGATTTACATATTCAGATCAGAACTAAAACCTAATGAGGTTTTCCGTTGATTCTAACAGTTGTGGTTTTTTCACACTTTATTAAGCACTGACTTGTGATAGAAAATGATGGAGCTAAAAAGCCATAATCTGTACCAACAAATATTGGTGCCTCTTTTTTGCACTTCTGTAGTATGCATGCCTTTATTACACATGTTATCACCATGTGAGACTCTGTAACTGAAGTTTGTCCTCTTTAGACTACAGTGAGTTCATAAAGGCTTGAAGAAATTGAGGATTTTACTAGTTATTTCATGTCACAGTAAATTGGATTGTGTGCGAAGAGGTTCAACAGTGTAAGTCATTAAACAGTGATCTGATGTGTTGTTTCCTTTCTCTAGGATACTGATCTGATCGTCGCAAGTCTGGTAAGTAAAGGTTTTGTCTGCGGTACAGTGCTGAGAAAGGTCTTTCTTCCTTGCAGATTTATTTTGTTTATGCTTTTTTCACATGTTTCAAATCATCTAACAAGGATGACCTGGATAAATACAAAAAGCAGTTTTAAAGTGATGATTTCATTTTTGAACCAGAACAACCTGGTCTAATGTAAAAACATGTTGGTCTCTAATACCCAGCTGTGGATGCCCTGATAGCAACAATTACCATCAAGCATTTACAGTAACTGGTAATGACTGGTTTACATCACTGGTTGATTTTGGTCCACTATAATTTCAGAATTGTCATAATTAGATCCAAACAGGACAGGCAAAAAAAGAAAAGAAAAAAGTCTTAATTAAGGCCCAATATAGGGTTTTCAAGTCATGCCAAGTATCTTAATTTCATTAAAGTCCAGACTGATTCGTTTACACCAAGTGTTTTGTTTCATTCATTCAATTGGACTTGCTTGTGTGCTTCAGATCCTAAGTGTGATTAAACTTAAGCCCAGGACCTGATGAGTTGATGTAGGTCCTGAAGTAGTAAAGGAACTCTGGGACATCACAGTAACAGCACCATGTTTGACTTTAATGCTGGTGTTTTTCTCTCACTATAGATGATTCAGTTTAGTGCAGTTAGTCAGCACAGCTCTTGGTTATCATCGAGATATTATTAGGCAACTTGTTTTTGCATGTTCAGCTACAACATCTGGGAGGGTTTCTGTTTTCTGAGGTCTCCAGATCCTTAGTAGTCTCTTTGTAAACCTTTACAGAACTATATGTGTTTGTTTCACATTAGAGCAGCTCACGACTAGCAGTTTAGGGACAATTAAATATTCACATAGGACAGGGGTCTCAAACTCCACTCTTCAAGTGCCGGTGTCCTGAAGCTTTTCCACGTGTCCCTGTTTACAAAACACCTGAATAACATTTGTAGGTCATTAGTGAGAGTATAGAATTTGACTGTGTGCTGAAGTGGCATCCCCTAAGACTACTCAAATGTAAGTAATTTAAGTGTTTGGAAAAATGTACTTCTAAAAGTACTTTCATTGCATCATGTTCATTCACTCATGAGCTGCTATAACATGAATCAAATTCCTGAATTACCACCTCAGCATGCAGTCAGGTTCTGTAGAGTTTTGCTAATGACCTACTAATGTTATTCAGGTGTGTTGCAACAGGGACACATAGAAAAGTTTCTGGACACCAGGCCTTAAGGACCAGAGTTTGAGACCACTGGTGGTAGGGCATTGTGGATTTCAAAAGCTTCTTCCCTTAAATCACTGCCTAAAAACTGCTTTTTGTAATTTGTCATAATGACTTGCAAAGTATAGGTGGGATGAAAACATAAACATAAGACATTTTATAGTGGCCTGATATTTTTATCAAGGCTGTTTTTTGAAAATAATCCTGGCCTAATTTACAAAAGATGAACTGTCTGAAAGTCATGTTTGTTTGTTTGTTTGTTTAAGAAATGTGGGAATGTCCAGCAAAGATCTTACATGCAACAGCTCAGATACAGCACTCACTTCTGTTCTTTTTATCATGAAATGATCTACAAAGAAATGATCATCATACTAAATTTTGCTAATTAGGCCTTTATATCAGCTATGATAAGTTTATTATAGATTTAGTGTAGTGCTTATTGCTGTGCATCAAACATGCCCCAAATGTGACTGAAATATGTAGAAACTAGCTGTCTCCAAATTTCTCATTTTGCCAAAATTCATACAGAGTGACCTGAAACTGTGCTGTAACCTCAGTGTGTTGGTTTTGTTGGACCATTTAATATTTACAGTAAGTTACTGTAGCAGCACGTCTTAGTTTGAGTTTATAGACTTAGTTTATTGTTTTAATAGAACGTAAAAATGTCCTTATAACAGTTCCACCATCATTTGTTAAACATTGTCATTCTGTTCAGTCCAATAATTTACTGTAGAAGTCTTTAGTATTTAAAGCCCTACATGTATTGTATTTTTGAGATTATAAGGCATAATGTCAATAAACAAGCCTGTTTTTAAGGCAGATTAAGCCAAACAAACAGTCAGATAAGTCAAACTTTATTCAAGTCATTCACAAACAACTCTCAACACTGTTCAGTTGTAACACATAAAATACAGAACAATACACTCACTTTTTCAGTTCATTCCTCATCCACAAATCCATCAAACTCTTCATGGGTTGATCAGTTTGAAATCTGCTTCATAAGCATGTCTCTTAGCACGTGCCAGGTCCTTGTACACACACCATAATGTTATGTTGAAGCACCGTACGAATTACTCTGCGAGGGTCCTGACTATGGTAGCCATAATGCTCTGACAATACATCAAGCAGCGCAGCTTTGTAGCTTACGAAGTCTTACTAAAATATTTGACAGAATTTTGAGCGCTGTGTACCACAGAAATCCCGTTTGAGGTCAGTAAGCATAACCAGAATCGATACGCTAGGCACATTGTATGTTTTTGAGATAATGACAGGATTTTAGGTATGCCATATAGTCTGAAGAATATGGTAAATCCAAGCATGTTGGAAATATGACTAATTCCATGCCTTTTGTGTCTTACAGGTGACCTGCTGCAGAAGATCCTCTCTCTCTCTCTATCATTATAAGCAATTCTGTCTATCCTATCACTCTCCCAACTCTATCTAATTTGAAAGCCATTCTATCTTGTATCCCTCTATCCCTACTGCTCTATCTAATTTGAAAGCCATTCCATCTTGTATCCCTCTATCTCTACTGCTCTATCTAATTTGAGAATCCAAGTTTTGAGAATCTTTTCAGAATCCAATTTTCAGAAATCCAAGTTACCAGAACTTGATCTATCTGTTACAGAATTCTGAGAGATCTCTGCTCTCACTGCTCTTTCTTTCCTGTCATTAAGCTCTCTCACATTCAGTCATTTTGCTTTAAATTACAAGTTGAATATACAGTAGTAGAATTACAGTACAGTAGAACTTATAGTAGAAACTACTTACACAGCCCTACATTTGTCATTTTAATTTTCCATTAGGCTTTAGTTTGGACTGCTAGTTTGGCTTACTTTGATCAATTGTATAAAATATCACCTTTTTATAAGTTCATTTGTAATAAGATAATCTGGTTATTTTGTAATACATACATTCAGATAAATAATAAATCAGATCCAGTCTGTTAGTCTGTTTCATTGGCTATAACATTTGACTGCAAGTTTATAGTACTATTATTTAAGGACAAACCCATTTTGTCACTCAGTGTAAGTATTCAGTCAGTATTGTCATCGAGAAGTGCCTGAGGACCCAGACTTCCTGTTTCCTGACTGCTGCAGAACATCCAGCTGAAGAAACCCCGTTTCTAAAAGAGCTACAATAAAACGGACCAAATTGTTTCCAGAGAACTTTGAATTTCCTTTATTTTGAGTTTGGAGTACAAATCAGCTTTTTAACATCTATTCATCTATTCATAAAAACATTTTATAGTATAATAGTACATTTCTCAGATTTAACAGTAACTTAAGGAGTTATAAGTTTTTCTGTGTTTCAAGGTTCAGTTTTGTTTATATTTGTGTATAACCACATATAAGCTCCAGATTGTACTTCAGCAAAATGCCAAGAAAAAGTCAAAGGTCGCAGTCCCAGAAGCTTAGATGGCAAAAGCAGAAAGAACAGGTGAATGTTTCTCAGAGCAGTGAGCAGGTAAAGGTGTGTGTTTCAGCTTTTCCCAGCACAGAAGTGCAGAGCAGTGTTCAGACAGCCACAGTGTCTTATGCAGATGTGGTAAAGAGAAGTGTTCCCTCAGTGTCTGTCCCAGAGCCTGGAGTTATGCAGGTAATCCAGACTAAACCCCAGCTAACTGTACAAACACAGCATGATGGAGAGACAGCCACAGTGTCTTATGCAGATGTGGTAAAAAGAAGTGTTCCCTCAGTGTCTGTCCCAGAGCCTGAAGTTATGCAGGTAATCCAGACTAAACCCCAGCTAACTGTACAAACACAGCATGATGGACAAGCTCCAGGACAGTCTCATGTACAGGTTACAAACAGTGAAAGTCCACGAGTGAGTAGCGTCTGTGCTTCCCGAAGCCAGGCCGCTCCTAGGTATGGAAAGTACCGGAATCAGCAATGCATGGCTAACAGTTTGGTTTTCCTGTCATTCTTACACGAGGATGAATTTATTACCAGAGCAGATCTAAACCGTGTGTTGGACAAAGGCCATGCCGTCTATTCAGATGCCAGACTGAGGTTTGTGAACAGTGTGTTTCTAGCCTGCGATGAACTTCCCTCAGTTGTTACCAGCCGCACACACGAGTATCAAGTCGACATGTCTCAGTTTGCTCATTACGGCACATTTGATGGTACAGATCACTTTCCGAGCCTTGAACAGGGATTACAGTGTTTGGCTTCAGACGTTCGCTATGCTTTGCTAGTCATGGGAGGAACAGTCATCGCTGTTAGCAGGCTGACTTCAGGTGAATATGCATATTTTGACCCTCACCCACGTAAGTCTACTGGTATGCCATTGTCGCTAAGTGTAAGTGGTGGAACTGCAGTTATGTTGAAATTCACACGTCTTAATGACATGATTGACAGGATCAAACGTTTGTACAGAATGTTTAGCATCGCACCAAGCTGTACTTATGAACTACAGCCCATCGAGTTTCACAGTGAAAACGCTGCTGACCAAACAGATGCTAATCAAACCACCGAATACAGACAAACAGCTACAACTGTTACAGCACCAGCTTTAAATGAAGCCGTTCATGAAATAAACTCCCAAAGATCTACTGACCAGACACAGAAGACTGTGAGAGACACTTTAACGACTGAAGTGACATCATCCAGAGTGGATTATTCAAATGAGACAGCTGCTACTGAAAACAACCATCTTCCTTCTGAGTATTTAGAAAAAGAAACATCTGCATCTTCTGTAAGAGACACTCAGGTAACATCAGATTCTGTTCCTCAGAATGATTCAAACAGTGCCTCCAGTTCAACTAAGATAACAGAGGAACTCTCAGATAAACTGCTGAAATATAGTAAACATGAAAGGCAAAAAATGAGGAGAAGATTATTGACCCAACAAAAGCTACCACAGAGAAAGGAAAATCAGAAGACGAAAGAAAGGCAGATGTACAGGTTTGATGAAAGCTTCAAGACAAAGAAAAAAAACTCAACTAAGAAGTGTAATGATCCTGATCACAGACAGAAAAAGAGCATGTACAAAAATGAACTGTATAAATTAAATGCTACCTATAAGGAGAAACAGAGAGAACATTTTAGAAAGATGTATAGAGAAAGTGCTAAAATTAGAGAGAGAAAAAGAGAATGTGTCATAAGGACATATAAAGACAATCCCCTATTCAGAGAAAAGCAGAAGGAACGTATAACAAGAACATATAGAGAGTCTCCCATATTCAGAGAAAAGCAGAAGGAACGTGTAACAAGAACATATAGAGAGTCTCCCATATTCAGAGAAAAGCAGAAGGAACGTGTAACAAGAACATATAGAGAGTCTCCCATATTCAGAGAAAAGCAGAAGGAACGTGTAACAAGAACATATAGAGAGTCTCCCATATTCAGAGAAAAGCAGAAGGAACGTGTAACAAGAACATATAGAGAGTCTCCCATATTCAGAGAAAAGCAGAAGGAACGTGTAACAAGAACATATAGAGAGTCTCCCATATTCAGAGATAAGCAGAAAGAGCGTATAAGAAGAATATACAGAACTTGTGCTGAATTCAGAGAAAAACATAAAGCTTACATGAGGTCATATGTATATAACCTATATAAAGAAAGTGAAGAATTTAAAAAGAAAAAACTATCTTACATGACTAAGCGTTATGGAGAAGAGAGACGATTTCAGCAACAACACAAGGACAATATGAGAGAACGAATGAGAGTAAAATATTGGAATGGTTTTTCTTTCAGACAGATGCATAATATCAGATGTGCAATGAATATAAAACGGAAATATCGCCAGATGCATCGACCAGCTGAGACTTTACAGTGTCATCCAGAGAACACTTTAATGAATGAGGCCATATCTCGTTTCAGATCAAACATTAAGTCAGCACCATCTTATGTTTGTACTGTTTGTCTAAAAGCTTCTTTTCCTAATCAGGTGAAAATCTGCAAAAGACAAAATTACTCAAAACACCAGACTGTAGCTCATCAGTGTCTAACTGGTAAATATGTTCATGTGTGTGATGAAGCATGTCATGATCACTGCAGCTTTCCTGTTGAGAGAAAAAAAGAGTATATCTGTCACACATGTCACAGTTCCCTCAAAAGTGGATGCATGCCCAGGCTTGCTGCTGTTAATGGTTTAGAACTGCAGGATATTCCAGCTGAACTTTGTGATCTCAACATTCTGGAGAGACATCTGATTGCCAAATGCATACCATTTGCTAAGATTATTCCTCTTCCAAAGGGGAGACAGAGACTTATACGTGGTAATGTGGTGTGTGTACCATCTGAGGTCCAACAAACAGTTGACAGTTTACCGAGGATCAGAAGCCAATCACAGATCATGAGGATAAAGCTGAAAAGACGACTGTGCTACAAAGGCCATCAGCTGTTCCAGACTGTCACCTGGTCTAAACTCATTCAAGCTCTGCGTAAACTGAAACAAATTCATCCACAGTACACAGATATTATTATCAGAGATGATGCATTGCTTTGTGATCCAACGTTACCTGATGATGACAGCAGTGATGAAGCCAGCATGGCAAGTGATGATTATAATGAAGCAGATTTAATGGAAATTGACAACTATGAAAAAGATGCCCTTTTGTGCGAAAGTGAGTCTCAAAGTGACCAAGATATTAATATGCAATCCTGTGATGAACAACCAGAGGAACAAAATCCAGATGAACCAGAAAGTGATTTGAGCAATGGAGGTTTTGCTCTAGAAAGTTGTCTGCAGCCTGTAGACATTTCAGAAGAGATTCTCTGTTTCACTGATAACACATATTGTGTGGCTCCTGCAGAAAGAAACAATCCTGTTAGCTTCTTCAGAACTCCTCATTTGGAAGCCATGGCATTTCCTGTGCAGTTTCCTACTGGTCAGAATACACTGGATGAAAAGAGACGTCTCAAGCTCACACCAAGTGCTTACTTCAAGTCAAGGCTTTTCAACATTGATGCAAGATTTGCTAAAGACACAAATTACTTGTTTTTCTCACAGTTTGTCACTGAAATACATTTGGCTAATTCCAGCATGACAATACAGCTAAGGAAAGGTAAAACTATGACCAAAGATGGACGCAAAATCACATCAGGAATGTTACAAAGTAAGACAGAAGTAGAGAAGCTGGTAAGAAATAAAGATGCAATCAGATTTATGCAGCCACTCAGAGGAACTCCAGCTTACTGGCAGAAAACTACCAGAGATCTATTCAGCATGGTTCGCCAAATAGGAACACCTCAGTTCTTTGTCACTTTCTCTGCTGCTGAGATGAGATGGCCTGAAGTGATTCAAGCAATAAAGAGACAGCAAGGTGAAGAGGTTGATTTTGAAGCCCTGGACTGGTCAGAAAAGTGTGAAATTCTAAGATCAAATCCAGTAACCACCATGCGAATGTTTGATAAACGTGTTGAGGCTTTGTTCAGAGATTTGCTTTTTTCTCCTGCACAGCCCCTTGGTGAGATCATTGATTACTTTTACAGAGTTGAGTTCCAGCACAGAGGTAGTCCACATATACACATGTTGCTGTGGATTCGAGAAAAGGTAGAAGCAGATGTGGATGATGACCAAACTGTCTGTGACTTTGTGGACAGATACATCTCAGCTCAACTCCCTGATCCAGAAAAACAACCTGAACTGCACAAAAAAGTCACTGAGCTACAAAAGCACAGCAAAAACCACACAAAGACATGCTTTAAGAGTGTGAACTCTGGTTGTAGATTTGGGTTTCCAAAACCACCAGCCACAAGAACAATGATTGTGAGACAGGATGAGGATTCAGACACTGAAGCTGCAAAAGCCAAACTCAGACCTTTGTTGAACCTGCTGAAGGAACCTGAAGCTGCTTCCCTCACCATAGAGCAGATTCTGTCACGATGCAACTTAACAATGAATGAGTATGAACAATGCCTCCAAGACATAAACAAGAAAACAGCTCTGATTCTGAAACGTGACCCAAATGAGTGTTGGATCAACAATTACAACCCAGACCTGCTTGAAGCCTGGAACTCTAATTTAGATGTCTCATTCATTTTGAATGCCTATTCATGTATAGAATACCTCTGTAAATATATAACAAAGAAAGAATCTGGCCTCTCTGAATACCTGAAGACAGTTATTGACAACTCTGATAAGAACACCGTCAATGAATGTGATGAAATGAGAGCTGTGATGCAAGCTTACTCAAAAAAGAGAGAGATCAGCGCACAGGAGTGTGTGACTCGAGTCTGTGGCCTAAAAATGAAAAAATGTTCCCGCAGTGTTGTATTTGTACCAACAGATGATAACCCAGTAAAAATGAGTCGGCCCATGAGCTTCCTGGAAAGCACAACACACGACAGTTGTAATATTTGGATGACAAGTTTGAGTGATAAATACAAATGCAGACCTGAGACCCCAGAATATGAGGAAATGTCACTGGCTGATTTTGCTGCCTTGTGCAGGTTGGTGAGTGGTCCAAATGAAGGAAAAGATGTGCTTCCTCTTCTAAACCAGCTTGGATTTGTACAAAGGCGAAAAAATGATAAACCAGCTATAATCAGATATTACCACTGTTCACAGGAAAAAGATCCTGAGCAATATTATGGTCGACTGTTGAGACTTTACCTTCCACACAGATCAGAGCAGGAACTGAAACCACAAGGGTTCCAAACCTATCAGTCCTTCTACAACTCAGGTTTTGTACGACTTCCATGTTCAGACCACAGTGAGTCTGTGAAAAGGGTTGTGAAAAGAAATAAAGACAAGTATGAGAAGAACTCTGAGGATATTGAGAGTGCACTGGAAGAGTTTGAACAAAATAGGGATGTTGTGATTGATGAATGGTGTAATCTGGCTCCTGAATCTGAAGTTGTGAGGCTGCAATGCGATGAGAATCTTCCTGAGAGACATTCTGATGATGAGAACGAACAGGAGAATGTTCCCGACTACAGTCGTCAGTCTGATGCTGTAACAAAGATCAGAGCCGTCAGAGAACAACCTGCAGTAGATCCAGCCGTGGTACGTGTAATGTATCAGAATCTGAACCAGAAGCAGGCCTGCGTGTTCTATGCCATAAGAGACTGGTGTATTCAGCGAGTTTGTGGTTTGAACCCAGATCCATTTTTCTTCTATATCAACGGTGGTGCAGGAACTGGAAAGTCACATCTGATTAAGTGTATTCATTCTGAAGCATCAAAGATCCTGAGCAGACTGCCTGCTAATGCAGAAGAAGCTGACATATCAAATCCAACTGTTTTACTGACTTCATTTACCGGTACAGCAGCTTTTTCTATCAGTGGCTCTACGTTACATTCTCTACTGAAACTACCCAGGAGTCTGAAACCACCCATTCAAGGACTTGGTAACCAACTGGATGAAGTCAGATCTGAGCTGATGAATGCTGAAATTATTGTTATTGATGAAATTTCAATGGTTTCAAAACCCCTTTTTGCTTATGTGGATGCAAGACTGAAACAAATCAAAGGCACTCAGAGACCTTTTGGTGGAATGTCAGTTTTAGCTGTTGGAGATTTTTACCAGCTGCCACCAGTGCGACAGTCTAAACCTCTCTGTGTTTACGATCCAGAACAGATTGACCTATGGCAGGAGCATTTTCAGATGATCACTCTAACCGAGATCATGCGTCAGAAAGATGATGTGGCCTTTGCAGAGATGCTGAACAGGATTAGAGTCAAAGAAAAGACAGATGAGCTTTCTCAGTGCGACAGAGATTTGTTGTCACAGGCTGTGACTGCACCAGAAGAATGTCCAACTGAGGTCTTACACATTTATGCCACCAACAAGAATGTGGAATCCCACAACACAGATACCCTGAAGAAGCTTCATTCAAACATCATAATCATCAATGCAGACGATTTCCAGAAGGATAAATGTACAGGCAGAATGGAACGAAGAGACAAACCATTTACAGGTGGGCGAAATGATTTACCTGACACTCTGAATGTTGCTGAAGGAGCTCGAGTCATGCTGACCAGAAACTTGGACACACTAAACGGTTTAGTCAACGGTGCTTTTGGTATACTGGTAAAGGTGGTGAGATCTGAAAATGATGGACACATAATTAAACTGGGGCTCAGGATGGACAACCGGCAGCCTATGAGACACAACCGCAGTGCTAATGCAGCTTCTGATGATCTGGTTTACATTGAGAGAGCAGAGGAGAGTCTGAAGTTTAAAGGAGCAGTACGCAGACAGTTTCCTGTAAAGCTAGCATTCGCTTGCACAATTCACAAAACTCAGGGTCTTACAACACAGACAGCTGTAGTTTCAATGAAGAACATTTTTGAACCAGGTATGGCTTACGTTGCTCTCAGCAGGGTGACGTCTCTCAGTGGACTCTATTTGCAGGACTTGGATGAGAAAAAGATTTACGCCAATCCCGAGGTAACTGCAGCGCTCCAAACCATGAGACAAGCCAGTGTTGAAGAAATGATGCCTCTTCTTCAGGTCAGAGAAACAGCCAGCAGACTTGACACTCTTACACTGATCCATCACAATACAGAGGGTTTGCCATCTCACATCAGTGACATCAAGAGTCATCATGAAATATGTTTAGCAGATGTTTTGTGTCTCACTGAGTCTCACCTTCAAGGCTCCTTTGTTGCAGACAGTCTTCATTTGGACGGCTACACCATGTTCAAACGCAACAGACATGTGTCCTACACAAACTTTCCTCACATGGCCAGCAGAAGTGGTGGGGGAGTTGTTGTGTATTTGAGGAATCATTTTCAGGTTCAGGTAAAACAGTATCTGCATAATGTCACTGATCTTGAGTTTTTAGTGTTGAAGGTTCAGGCTCCATTCCCTGCACTCATTGCTGTTGTGTACAGACCCCCTGACTACAGTTTGACACCATTCATGCAAAACCTGGTAAGTCTTTTAGATTCACTTGAAATAATGGACTGTCACCCAATCATTGTGTGTGGAGATTTTAATGAGAACCAGTTGCAGAGTGGAAGAAAACAGATTCTGGAGCAGTTTCAGTCGAGAGGGTATTCACAGCTGATCACTTCTGCCACTACAGACAAGAACACCCTGCTTGACCTCATTTTTATTTCTCAGCCACAGAAATGTCTGTATTCAGGTGTTCTGAGATCATATTACAGTTACCACAACCCTGTCTTTTGTGTCCTGTCCTCGAGCCAATCATGAAGTCGTCTGGTGAGTTTTGAAACAATTACAGATCATGTTTGTTACAGAGTTTACTGATTGTAGAGCATGAAAAAGATTTTTCATTGAAAAAAGGGTCTTCCCTACTCTGTCTGTCAGAAGACCCTTTCTTATTGCAATGTTATTAATCATTTCACCAAATCATTGCTGAACTTCATGCAGAGCAGAGAACATCTGCTATCATGCACCTCTGATCTGAAATGTGCTGCAACATTTATTAAACCAACATCATTTCTTTTATTCTCATGTTTTAAATGACTAAATCTTTTTACTGTGACGTATGTAGCTCAACAAACGAGATCTTCCCCTCCAAGGGCTTGAAAATATGAAATAGTAAATAAATAAATCCCACATAAATGCAGGTATTTATTATGGCTCACATGAATAAATACAGACAATTATATTTTCTTGATTATAGTAGCTTTTGTAGAATCAAAAGTTTTTGTGATGAATGAGGTTTTGCTTATCATGTTTTACAGGTAAAAAATGTCAAAAGTTATAAACTATCTTTAGGCTACCAGAGATGTCTATAATGATACATTATGTAGAGAAAAACATTAGTACAGCTTACAGAATATGTATAAAAACTGATTTAGAAGTAAATGGATAGTTTTCTGAAAGTTCCCGACTACAGTTTAACACCACCCACCCAGATCAGCCCCCAAGTGTCTATGTAATGCTGGTATGGTGTGTGAGTTTGACTTGGCCTTTATCCGGGTGGGTTTGGGTTTGGGTGGATAAAGGCCAAGTCAGAATTCTCTGAGCAGCTGGAAAAAGCTGCTAATAAACAAAGACATCAAAAAGTGTGGGCTTTAGGTGTAGCCCCCGCTTTCTGATGCACTAATTAGACTTAGTAACCGACACCCCATACCAGCATTACATAGACACTTGGGGGCTGAGCTGGGTGGGTGGTGTTATAAGCACGTGTTTTGTTAGATATATTTTTTCAGACACCATCTTCATGAACTGCTGAGCCAAACCTGATCCATCAGTGCTGGACTGCACAGATAACTACATGCCACAAGGAGACTGCTGTGTTATGAATTGCCATACCAGTGTGTCTTCAATGGAGAAGATGACACACCCATCACCTGACCTCCTGCCTGATCTGGAGACCATCATCATGCTACCACACTACACACCTCTGAGACCATCAATGATGACTCATACTGAGGAAACTGTATTTCCTGTCAGAGATGCTCAGTGATCCTCAGAGCAGAGAGAGGTATCATTCTTTATCTTTGATAAAAAAAAATGTCAGTGTTTTTAATTCAATTAATTAATTAAAATCCTGTTTATTGCATAAATAATTCCACACTCAAATGATTATACTTGTTGACACTTTTTGAGTTTTAATTCACATTATGGATTACAAATCTATGCTTTTTCTACTCTGTCTCTCTGTGCAGGTATTGCTTGTCTTCTGAGTTCTTCCGTGTCCCAACTGAGGCCTTCAAACCTCATTGCAGAGCTCATGTCTTTCCTCACCATCATGTGAGTGTGAGATTGCTCTGGATTCTGGTTATGTGGCCTGCAGCACCTATAAGGTATTTCAATATTGTTCATTGTATAACTTATTTGTAGTTTTTAGGGTTTCTACAGACAAAAAAAATGTTCCTTTTTCTGTATTTTTTAGAACAAGCTCGTCCAGTGTGCCTGCATTCCAGCTTCTTAGACTCTACGCAAGTGGACAGAGTATCAGTGTTTGGCCACTCTTACAGACACTGACTTCTGTCAATTCACTTCTACTGATCGGGCACCTCACTCCAGGAAGACAGAGGGCTGCAAGCCTGTCATCATTTCCAGTGTGGCTTTGTATTCTTGGGGTAGCATCAGATTTTTCCCACAAATATTCAAAGGTAACACTTGTTTTAAGCTTAGTTATTAAATCAAAAGTCTTCCCTTGTGTCATGTCTGTGAAGGTTCTCATGATGTCCTTTGATGTAGTCTCTCTCTTCACTTGCATACCCACTACAGAGGCAGTGGAGACTGTCAGAAAACGACTGCAAGAAGACAGCTCCTTGGAAGACAGGACCAACTTCACACCCGATCAGATGTGCACACTGTTAGACCTCTGCCTCACCACTACATATTTCAAATACAACGAGGGTTTCTACAGACAAAAACATGGCTGTGCCATGGGTTCCCCTGTGTCACCTGTTGTAGCCAACCTTTACATGGAGGAAGTGGAAAGGAAGGCTCTTGGCTCTTTCAAAGGAAGAGTACCCAGCCACTGGTACAGATATGTAGATGACACCTGGGTCAAAATCAAAAGGCAAAAAGTGGAATCCTTCACTGCGCACATCAACGCTGTGGATAAAAACATCAAGTTCACCAGGGAAGACACAAAGGACGACTGTTTGCTTTTCCTGGACTGCGCTGTGCACATTGAAGAGAACGGCAAACTCAACATCGAAGTTTACCGGAAGCCCACACACACGGACCAGTACCTCCTCTTTGACTCCCATCACCCTCTGGAACACAAACTTGGAGTAATTAGGACACACATTTTTTAGAATAAGCTCGTCCAGTGTGCCTGCATTCCAGCTTCACAGAAAAGAACATCAGACACCAGCGAGGGAGGATAAGAAAGACAGACACAACAACATTGTCATCCCCTATGTAGCCGGTGTATCAGAAAAACTCAGGAGAGTTTTCTCCAAATACGACATCCCAGTGTACTTCAGACCCAGTAACACACTCAGACAGAAACTGGTTCACCCGAAAGACAAAACTCCTAAACACAAACTTAACAATGTGGTGTACGCTGTACAGTGCAGCGAGGAATGCCCAGACTTCTACATCGGAGAGACCAAACAGCCACTTCACAAGCACATGGCACAACATAGAAGAGCCACCTCCACGGGACAAGACTCAGCAGTTCATCTGCATCTAAAGGACAAAGGTCAGTCTTTGAGGATGCCAATGTTCACATTTTGGACAGATGGAGGAGTGAAAGAAGCCATTTACGTCCACTGTGAGCGACCATCTTTAAACAGAGGCGGTGGTTTACGACACCAACTGTCTGCCATCTATAATCCAGTTTTGAGTTCCCTCCCCAGACACCGTAACGTCCACTCACATCCTGGGAGTGGGCGTGGGTGATTTCCTGACCTCGGGAAATCACATGATAGGGTGGGGCCAGGTTTCACAATGAGCTCACCCGAAACCCTGGCTGATTGGGACCCACACCCACTTTCACACCTTGGCTCATGTGATTAGGTAGAGGATCATCAGGGGGTTCTTTGTCCCTCTTTGGGGGGAAACTCCCACTGGGTTTAAATCTGGGACTCTCCACCATTGACCCTTAGAACTGAAGAAGCTTCTCGGATGAGAGGTGAAACGTCTTCAAGGAACTCAAAGAAGTCCAGACGCTTTTCTTTCCAAGCTCCTTAGACTTCACTTGTGTTAATTACATTTTATTTGTTGTTGTTTTCTTTTAGATTTATATGCAGTGATTGGATGTGGTGG
The DNA here is from genome assembly GCF_964374335.1 of Astatotilapia calliptera. NCBI lineage: Eukaryota > Metazoa > Chordata > Actinopteri > Cichliformes > Cichlidae > Astatotilapia > Astatotilapia calliptera. The sequence goes on from NC_137437.1 coordinate 30,141,486, forward strand.
AGCTTTGTTAACCGTGTGGAAAACATCTGTTTGTGATGATATTTACAATGAGGCTTTAAGGTGACAGTTTCCATGTAATTTCAATCCTCTTACTAAGCAAAAACATGTTTGCAATTAACATATTTTTTCAGTTTTGTCTTTTGGATTTATGGTTAACATTCCTCTGTGACAGCAAATACTAAACTGGTCCAAGTAACCAGCATATCATTGGTCAAAGGCAAAAAGGACCACATGTCACACTAGCAATGAATTTTTGACTGTGTTTGTGTTAGTATAGAGTAGGTCTAACAGTGGTTTTCCACATCTGCTCTAATATATATAGATAATGGGTCAGACATATAAAGTCATTTTGAAAAGTTCATAAAGGTCATTTATATGTGTTCCTCTTTATCATTTTATATCAGGTCACACAGCTGACTTGAGTTTTGATCAGAGTAGAACCATAACATTCATGCTAATGGTTCTACTGTTTACAGTTACTTTATGATGGATTTCACCCTGGTCACAGCACTATGTGAAAAGCTGTTAGAGGTAAAGTTAAGCCAATTAATACATCATCATAAGTCACTCTCTAACGCAGGGCAGTGATTATTATTCACTGTAATTTATTCCACAACAATGTTCTTTATTTGATTCTTTAAATATGCACATCGATTGTTTAGCTCTGTGACTCTCCACACCTGAAATATATCACAATGTGGACTTCATTTCGACAGTATTTTGTAGATTGGTACCATATTTATCATCGAATCATCTTGTGCACTTATTAACTAAATGTTGTTTGTTTGTTTTTTTTTGTTTGTTTGTTTGGGGTTTTTTTGTTGCCATTTTTACCTTTCACCAACTGTGTAAATTCTGCAATTTTACCTTGGTTTTGTTTCACATCAGTTTATCTGCTGGCTGGTATTCCTGTCTTCCTTCTCTCACCCCAACCGGTCGCAGCAGATGGCCGCCCCTCCCTGAGCCTGGTTCTGCTGGAGGTTTCTTCCTGTTAAAAGGGAGTTTTTCCTTCCCACTGTCGCCAAAGTGCTTGCTCATAGGGGGTCATATGTCATATGATTGTTGGGTTTTTCTCTGTATCTATGAAGCGCCTTAAGGCGACTTTTGTTGTGATTTGTTGCTATATAAATTGAATTGAATTGGTTTTCTTTCTTTTCTAATGTTTCTGGTCATTTTTCACAGTTAAACAAGTAACTTTGAGGTTACGTCATCGTTTTCAGCTGTTATCTGTATACATTTTTTTCCTAATAATTACATTTCTGCAAAATTATAGCAGTTCTGGTAAGTTGTAATATTTCTGCCAAGTTATTAATTTTTTAATAAATTATTACATTTCTGCTAAGTTGTAGCTTCTGGTAAACTACAACATTTCTGCTGAATTGTTATGTTTCTTCTAAGTTATTGCATTTCTGCTAAGTTATTACATTTTTGCTAACTTGATGTTCTTCTGCAAAGTTATTAAAATTTCAACAACTTTTTAAACACTGACTTTGATTTCTTCAGCTTCTTCAGCTATTTTCAACTATTTTCAGCAGACAGCTTCAGCTTTACAGTTTCCTCTAAGTGATTGCAGTTCTGCTAAGTTATTCCATTTTAGCAAAGTTCCTTTGCTTCTGCAAAGTTTTTACAATTTCTGCAACTTTTCAGCTTTTTCAGCTACTTTTTGCATACAGCTTCAGCTTTAAGCATCCACACTGCATTTTCGCAGGAAATGCAAATTTTTCTAGTTATTATTATTATTGTGTGGATGCTTTAAGCATCCACACTATAGAGTTCCTGTTTCTCTTTATTCTTTATTGTGTGGATGCTTTAAGCATCCACACTATAGAGTTCCTGTTTCTCTTTATTCTTTATTATTATTATTATTATTATTATTATTATTATTCTGGGTGTTTCCGTACACTTTTCGCCGTTAAACTACTTCCACAATTTTCAGCCGATTTTCACCGTTCAAATTTTAAACTATTCAACTATTTTTGCTAATTTCTGCTATGATTTTTGCTATTTTTAACTATTATACTTTTTAAAATATTCCACTTTTTTCCTTTAATTTGTCCCATTGAAATGAATGGAAATCTTCCAAAATTCTGCTAAATTTTGCTTGTTTTTGAAACTTAACTACTTCCTCATACTTTCACCTAGAACAACCATTCAAACTTTAAAATGTTCACAAATTATTGGGCTATTCAGGTATGATTCAGCTTTTTCAAATCTTTTACTGTTTTACTTTTATGCCTCTTAAAGTTTTGAGTTGCAAAATTGTGATTTTTCACAAAATACATGCGTTGTTATGGTTGCTATGCTCTTGGCTTCCAGTGTGTCACTGAAGCTTTTGCAGTCTTCTCTTCATGTCCGAACAACTTCCTGCTACTTGCTCAATTTTTACTCAACTTCCACAAATTATACATCAAAACGTAGGCATTTTTGCTGGCTTTCAGAAAATGTCACTATCATTGTTGTGGTATTCATAGAACTTTCGCAAATCTCCTCAGACTAACACAAGGTCAGAAAACTGTCCATATAAAGTCAATGGAGAGCTTGTTCAAAATCACCGCTGCATTTCTGTAATGAGAGGCATATTCGAATCGTCATATCTCCTTAACGAAGCAAAGTTAAGACATGAGGCTTGTCCCGGTATATCTTCAGACACTCCTGACGCTCACAATTCAAGAATTTCTTTCTCACCTATTACCGTTCTGAAATGAGTTGGACTTGTTTGAGGGTAGGAAATTCGTCCTTCGCTCAGATTTCTTCAGATTTCAAACTGTGGAAATGAACCACTTTTTTCTCTCGTCATAACTTTTTGTTGGATTTCCACAGCGACCTGAAAATTTCCATGATTGTTCACCAAAGCCTGCTGTCTCTTACGGTGAAAGAATGATATCGATACTCCAAACAGATTTCAAGTTACAAACCGTTGTTTGAGGGCAAGTCAAGGCAGTTTTTGCTTCGCTCTACTCAGTTATGGTGCATTACAAGTCAAATATCTTTAATAATTCATATTTTAATGATAAATTGTTAACACTGGAAGATTCCCCCATCTCTTCTGAACAAAACGGTGTAAGAATGACCGCTCTAGCCCCTACGGTTAGGAAATTATGGTCATTTGTTTGAGGGGAGTCGTCACTATGAAAAGTAGGCTGCAATAATCCTGTGCCTCTCTGTGCCTGCGTGTGTAAAAAGGTGCACCTCTTTTGGCGGGAAAACGTAAACAGGCACTCTGATTGGTGGATTCAAATTCAGCAGCTCCCAGGCTGACCTAGAAACTTACTTCTCTCTCCCTGTGTGTCTGTGTGTGTGTGTGTGTCTGTGTGTGACAGAGAGAGAGAGAGAGAGAGAGAGAGAGAGAGAGAGAGAGAGAGAGAGAAAGCCTTTTAATGGGATGATCTCATTCTAAGATTCTAATTTAATATATTTAGACTGGGTGACTGAATTTGATCTTGGTAGTGTGTCTCTCTGTGCATGTGTGTTTCCTTATGTGTACATATTTGTGATTGTGTGGCTGTTATAGATTTTTTTGCTAATTTTTTTCATTTAACAAGTATATTTGAGGGACCCTCAGCATGTTCAGCATTTTTTCAGCTGTCCATTTTGCTTTTCCAATTTTTCTGTTTAACTTATTACTATTGTGCTAAATCATACTGTTTCTGCTATTTTATAAGATTTGTGCTTAATATAGTATTTCTGCTTTTAATAGGATTTGTGCTTAATATAGTATTTCTGCTTTTTATAGGATTTGTGCTTAATATAGTATTTCTGCTTTTTATAGAATTTGTGCTTAATATAGTATTTCTGCTTTTTATAGGACTTGTGCTTAATATAGTATTTCTGCTAAATTATAGTATTTCTGCTTTTTATAGGATTTGTGCTAAAACATAGTATTTCTACTAAATGTAGTATTTATGCTTAATCATAGTATCTCTATATATTTCTGCCTGGTCCCCAGGCAGCCAATCCTCTGTGAGGACTTAGACATTCAAATTTTCAAATCAGGTCCTGCACGGTTTCCCAGCCAATCATATATGTGTCCTGAGGCATTCAAATTTGCATATTGGGGACTTCATGGCTTCTAAGCCAGCCAATCATATCTGAGGGCTGAGGAATTCAAATCCACAAATCAGGGCCTGCACAGCTTCCCAGCCAGCCAATCATGTATGTGGGCCCCAGGTATTCTAATTTGCATATTGGGGAATTCGTGGCTTCTAAGTCAACAAGTCATCGGTGTCATATATCTCTAAAAATTCATATTTTAATGATAAATTGTAAACACTTGAAGATTCCCCCATCTCTTCTGAACAAAACGGTGTAAGAATGACCGTTCTAGCTCCTACGGTTAGGAAATTATGGTCATTTGTTTGAGGGGAGTCGTCATTATGAGAAATAGACTGCAATGATCCTGTGTCTCTCTGTGCTGCGTGTGTAAAAAGGATGCACCTGTTTTGGAGGGAAAGAGTGCACAGGCTCTCTGATTGGTGGATTCAAATTCAGCAGCTCCCAGGCTGACCTACAAACTCACTTTTCTCTCCCTGTGTGTGTGTGTGTGTGTGTGTGTGTGTGTGTGTGTGTGTGTGTGTGTGTGTGTGACAGAGAGAGAGAGAGAGAGAGAGAAAGGCTTTTAATGGGATGATCTCATTCTAAGATTCAAATTCAATATATTTAGACTGGTTGACTGAATTGGATCTTGTGTGTGTGTCTCTCTGTGCATGTGTGTTTTCTTATGTGTACATATTTGTGATTGTGTGGCTGTTATAGATTTTTTTGCTGATTTTTTTCATTTAACAAGTATAGTTGAGGGACCTTCAACATGTTCATCATTTCTTCAGCTGTCCATTTTTGCTTTTCCAATTTTTCTGTTTAAGTTATTACTATTGTGCTAAATCATACTATTTCTGCTATTTTATAAGATTTGTGCCAAATACCGTATTTCTGCCAAATATAGTATTTCTGATTAATTATAGTTTTTTCTACCAAATCATAGTACAGTATTTCTGCTTTTTATAGGGTTTGTGCTTAATATAGTATTTCTGCTAAATTATAGTATTTCTGCTTTTTATAGTATTTGTGCTAAATTATAGTATTTCTGCCAAATTATAATATTTGTGCTAAAACATAGTCTTAATTTAAAATTACAATATTCATAGTTCATCACAGTGTCTCTGGTAAATCACAATATTTCTGCTCTGTTGTACTATTTTTCTAAATCATAGTGTTTCTGTAATGTTTAAGTATTTTTGGCTAAATATATTCTTTCTGTTATCTTATACTATTTCTCCTAAATTCTTGTATTTTTGAGAAGTTATCATGTTTCTGGTAAGTTACAATATTTCTGCTAAATTCTGCTATGCTATTGTATTTCTGCCAAGTATTATGTTTCCTCTAAGATATTGCAGTTCTGCTAAGTTATTCCATTTTAGCAAACTTCTTTTGCTTCTGCAAAGTTTTTACAATTTCTGCAACTTTTCAGCTTTTTCAGCTAGTTTTTGCATACAGCTTCAGCTTTAAGCATCCACACTGCATTTTCGCAGGAAATGCAAATTTTTCTAGTTATTGTGTGGATGCTTTAAGCATCCACACTATAGAGTTCCTGTTTCTCTTTATTCTTTATTATTATTATTATTATTATTATTATTCTGGGTGTTTCCGTACACTTTTCGCCGTTAAACTACTTCCACAATTTTCAGCCGATTTTCACCGTTCAAATTTTAAACTATTCAACTATTTTTGCTAATTTCTGCTATGATTTTTGCTATTTTTAACTATTATACTTTTTAAAATATTCCACTTTTTTCCTTTAATTTGTCCCATTGAAATGAATGGAAATCTTCCAAAATTCTGCTAAATTTTGCTTGTTTTTGAAACTTAACTACTTCCTCATACTTTCACCTAGAACAACCATTCAAACTTTAAAATGTTCACAAATTATTGGGCTATTCAGGTATGATTCAGCTTTTTCAAATCTTTTACTGTTTTACTTTTATGCCTCTTAAAGTTTTGAGTTGCAAAATTGTGATTTTTCACAAAATACATGCGTTGTTATGGTTGCTATGCTCTTGGCTTCCAGTGTGTCACTGAAGCTTTTGCAGTCTTCTCTTCATGTCCGAACAACTTCCTGCTACTTGCTCAATTTTCACTCAACTTCCACAAATTATACATCAAAACGTAGGCATTTTTGCTGGCTTTCAGAAAATGTCACTATCATTGTTGTGGTATTCATAGAACTTTCGCAAATCTCCTCAGACTAACACAAGGTCAGAAAACTGTCCATATAAAGTCAATGGAGAGCTTGTTCAAAATCACCGCTGCATTTCTGTAATGAGAGGCATATTCGAATCGTCATATCTCCTTAACGAAGCAAAGTTAAGACATGAGGCTTGTCCCGGTATATCTTCAGACACTCCTGACGCTCACAATTCAAGAATTTCTTTCTCACCTATTACCGTTCTGAAATGAGTTGGACTTGTTTGAGGGTAGGAAATTCGTCCTTCGCTCAGATTTCTTCAGATTTCAAAGTCTGGAAATGAACCACTTTTTTCTCTCGTCATAACTTTTTGTTGGATTTCCACAGCGACCTGAAAATTTCCATGATTGTTCACCAAAGCCTGCTGTCTCTTACGGTGAAAGAATGATATCGATACTCCAAACAGATTTCAAGTTACAAACCGTTGTTTGAGGGCAAGTCAAGGCAGTTTTTGCTTCGCTCTACTCAGTTATGCTGCATTACAAGTCAAATATCTTTAATAATTCATATTTTAATGATAAATTGTTAACACTGGAAGATTCCCCCATCTCTTCTGAACAAAACGGTGTAAGAATGACCGCTCTAGCCCCTACGGTTAGGAAATTATGGTCATTTGTTTGAGGGGAGTCGTCACTATGAAAAGTAGGCTGCAATAATCCTGTGCCTCTCTGTGCCTGCGTGTGTAAAAAGGTGCACCTCTTTTGGCGGGAAAACGTAAACAGGCACTCTGATTGGTGGATTCAAATTCAGCAGCTCCCAGGCTGACCTAGAAACTTACTTCTCTCTCCCTGTGTGTGTGTGTGTGTCTGTGTGTGACAGAGAGAGAGAGAGAGAGAGAGAGAGAGAGAGAAAGCCTTTTAATGGGATGATCTCATTC
>NC_137437.1:32806100-33056100 GCF_964374335.1 Astatotilapia calliptera
CAACCCTCTCTCCTTACCTTGGCTTTCATTAATGCTGTTTTGTCAAAGCTGCAGACATCGCTGGGTTACACACAAGGCATTGTTCAGCATCTGTGCCCTGATACTCTGGACTGTGGCCTTTATGAGACAGGACTGACACTCCGAACTCATTTTTTGACATCCAGGGTAAATGTTATGTATATTTTACCCATCACCCATCCATTTTCTTAACTACTTATTTTGGCCTGTGGGAAGAAACATCTGCAGGGATACCCAGAGAAACCCCAAACAGGCTCAGGCAGAACACACAAAGTCCACATAGAATGATGGCAGATTCAGACTCAGAACCTTGTTGCTGTGAAGCAACCATGCTAACCACAGCTCCACCTTGCCAGTCATTTTTCTTACTCCTAAACTAAACTTAACCAGAAAATTCAGCCATACCTCTTTTTTAGTGCTTATCCAACGTGGGTTTGTGGCACACACTCTCACATCTACTACTGTAACACACTTAAAATAGCCAAGTCAACCCATGCAGGAACATGGCGAAGATGGGAATTCCACAGAGAAAGTCAAAGACAAGGAAGTTTGAATGTTCTTGCTGTGAGGGGACAGTGCTACCCACTCCACCACCACACCCAAAACAAATCAGCAAATGAAAAAAACAAAAAAAAAACCCAAAACGTGTAGTAAACACAAAAGTTTCAATCTGACGTGAACCTGGGTCTCCTACCACTGCTACACCTCCATCCTAATATCTAATATCTCTGAAACACAACTGCTACCTCTCTGTGGCCAATACCATCCCTGCCTCTGTGCAACAGAGAGAAGATTCTGGCAGCATCTGACAAAAAACAGCATTATCTGATGCCATGGGATGATAATGCATTAAAAATTCTGGTCAGGAAACATTAGAATGTCAACTATAGACTACTATTTTAGATGTGCTCCAGTGACAAAGGTGTCAGTTGTTTCAATATGTACTTTTAATTGTGTAGATTATCCCTTATTTTAAAGTTGTGCTAAGAGCTTTTTGCTGAGGAATTAAATGAGGTTTTCTACTAAATTATGGCCGGTGACCACACTGTATTTGTTTTTCCTCTCTTTACAATGTTCAGCCAACAGTAAGAAAGGAATTAATTCAAAAATGTTTGCAAAGTTACAAACCTTGAGGTACTAGCTTGAAAAGAACAGCCTGCCCTGTATGAACAAGGTTCACGGTATACAAAATGCAGTCAGGCTCTTTCAGAGAGTTCCTTAATGCATTAGATTCTCTTTTAGAACCAGATTAGAAATAGAAATTATGTTTCTGTAGATCACAGCCATTGCTGGTTTTGTGGGTTTTTCTTCTTCTGATCAAGTTCAAGTCAGACCTGGAGGGACCACCTCACTGTAGCCTCAAGTTTTATCTCGCTTGGAGGATGTTTGCCCCCCATTCCCACCACAAAGTCCTGCCACAATGGTGTGGGAGTTCTCTTCACTAGGTGACAGGTGCAGTGGGTGATACTGGCACATTCGGTGTGGCAGGGCTAGTGGGGGTTTGTGGCGAGCTCTGGTAAGACCGCAGGAGAACTTTGTGCTTGGTTGCCACCTCCGCTCGCCTGCGCTGCTGGTCAGCCAAGAATTCCTTGAGACGGGTGGTTGTAAAGGTAAGAGTTTGCCTACGAAGGCGCATCAAGTAGGCATCTTGAAGCCAGGAGTTGCTGAAGCAGTCCTTGATGGATGGACGGGCCCTGTTGAGCATGACAAGGAGCCAAATATTACAAATTGGCAATACTTTCAAAGTACGGCAAAAATGAGAAGAATCCATTATTCAGCTTACCATGGGTAGCTACAGAGGATCTTTTTAAGAAACAGAGAGGCACTTTGGGACACATTCTGGTAAAGTTTAGAGAGGTCAAACTTTGCTGCCTGGATTCTGGCTTCAGTCTCCTGAGGATCATTATCCATGAAAGCCGACCTGCCGCTCAACCTGAAAAATCAGGAGGAAGATTTCATACTACCAAAAGAAATATATAATAGAATAATACCTAAAAAGTCTTGAAATTAAAAATACAAATGTAGCAGACCATTCTTAATCATAAGCCTGATCTTTTATAAAGAACACAAATATATTTCTATTTAAAGAGAACTCAGAGGGTGGAAGCTGTGAAAGCAATACTCACATGATGAAAGTAAGCACGCCTACACTCCAGATGTCAGCTGGTGGGCCCACAACATCCCCTTTCAACATCTCTGGAGCTGCAAGAAAAAGGACAAATTCACGGCCTTTATTATCTGTGTGTACAAAGAGCTTTCATTTATCACTTTGACTTAGATTTTTGTTTGTGTGTGTTATAATTTCTTTTCTGATAAATGGCCACAGTTAAGATTACATAACGTACACAAAGGTTTTTTATCTATTTAAAATGCTTAAGAAAACTATAATATATCTATTATAGTTATAATATATCCAAAAGACAAAGTCCATATTTAAATGCACAGTTGTTATTCTTTAACCGCGTTGGTTTAAAACCATCAGTTATTCAGTACATATATATTGAGTAGTATAATCAAAGGCTCTCTTATAAATGAAAAACAATTCCAAGGACCCTCTCGTAGTTCCAACATAAAACAACTTGTATGGTCAGTTTCACTTGACAGTGTCAACTGACTCAAATATTTCACACTGCTTTCAAGCTAGCTAGTTGGCTAAAACTGTAAGTTAGCTAATGCTGCTGTAGGGGCAGCTCGTTAAACACTGAGAAAATGAATTATCTCATGACAATTTGATTATCTGTTGGCCCAAAGATAACATGGGTGGAAAGGCCACACTTGTATAGCCACTACCTTTACTGAAGTTCATTATAGCAAAAAAAAAGTGGGTCAAATGACTGATTTATAACCATTTATGTACATCCTGCTATCGGTACATACAAAATATTTTCTCTGTATGAAGTTAGCTTACATTTAGCAAACATTGGCTTACATGCTCATTAAACTTAAAAAGAACAGCCTTCATTTTGTAATATGCTGAAGGTTTTCAGATGAAAATAAATTCAATATTTGCTCCCTATCAGCTCTGTTTTAGTCTTCATCCACTTATAAGTAAAATATCTGTCGTTTAAACTCTTGATTGCTTTGCTGTGTCGAGCAATTAGACAGAAACTGTCATGATTGGTGGTTCTCCGCTCTATTTAATTTCAATTACATTTTCATTATATAGCGTCAAATCACAGCAGCAGCTGCTTCAAGGCACTCTCATGGTTTTGAGCCTTTTAAGTTGAACTCAAATTAAGGAATTTATTATCATAAGATTTTCTATAGTTATTATCGTCATCATTGTATTATTTCCATTGCACTGTTAAAAAACAAAAATCCTTACACATGTACTCCAGTGTTCCAACAGGAGGACTGAATTGCTTCAGGAACAGAGGGTTGTATGTCTGAGCACTGCCAAAGTCAATGATCTTGATGACATTCATATAGGTGACAATGATATTGTCCGGCTTGATGTCCAGGTGGAGGATGCGTCGAGCGTGGAGGTAGTCCAAACCTTGGAGGATCTGCACAACGTAGGTTACCACATCGTCCTCCGAGTAACGGAATCTAAGAGACACGATTAAACAGCTTCTTAAGCACTCCAAGTAGAACAGTTTAGGGCACTCGTTTATGGATAGTGCTAAAAATGGCCTATCTAATCATACCTATCAATAAGGCTGTAGAGCAGCTCCTTCCCACTGCAGTACTCAGAGATAAGCACCAGGTAGCGTGGCGTGACATAGGCTTCATGTAGAGCCATGATCCTTTCGTGATGAAGCGACTTGAGAATGTCATATTCCTGCAGCACTGCCTGCTTGTTGTCTGCCTCATATGGAACAATCTTAGCCATGAAAAGGTTGCCTGTGGCGTTCTCCCGACATTCACGGATCACACCAAACCGACCTCTGCATGAGAAAGAAATGATATAAACTTCCAATGGAAAAGCACAGAAAATTCTCTATGTCAATTATAAATAGCTGCTAATTCAGACCGTAAATGTTTTACAAAACTTATCACCTTGCTTTCTCATCCATGAATGTATACGGTTTCTGTGGAACTCCCTGACGCAGAGATCCCTCTCCAGGCTTCCCCAGTGGGGTCCTACGTCCTGATGGCGTGATCCGTCCTGATGGAGTGATCCGGCCAGATGGGGTAGTGTGAGTGTCCTCTCCTTGCAACACTGGTGTCAAGCTCTGCACCACCACCACAGGTGGGGAGATGGTTGCGGGAGTGACTGAAGGGGTGGTAGTTGTTGGGGTGGAAGTAGTTTGGGAAGGTGGAGTAGCACGAGCAGTGGCAGCTGGCACATACATTGGCACAGATGAAATAGGTTTCCCTATTATAGGTGCAGGTGGTGGAACAGGGGATGGAGGTTTGTTGGTCAACTGGAGGACAGTATGTACTGGACTCTGAGGTTTGGGTGGAACAACAGGCGGGGGTGTCAGCTTTGTCTGGGGTTTGCTCACACTGATGCTAATAGAGCTCTTGGCTTTGGCTGGTGTGGCTTGGGCAGTTGTTGTGGTCTTAACAGGAGCCGGCTCTGCCGGGGCAGTACTAACAGCAGGACTGATGGTTACTGGAGAGGCAGATTTAACCAAAGGTGGAGCAGGAGCTGATGTTGATGGAGGGGCAAGTTGAGCATTCGTCACTGTTGTGGATTTACTGGGAGCTAGTTTCATGGGAGGCACTTTCATGGATGACATCATTACAGCAGGGGGAGGAGGAGAAATTGCAGGAACAGTCTTCACCACTACTGTGGCACTGGATTTAGCTGGTTCTATGAAAAACAAGAAAAGGCAAGAAGCTACTTGATTTTATGCATTAATGCAACAAATACAACACAGAGGTTTGTTTTACCTCAAGTGGAGTCGAATAATTTGTCATATATATTATTCCATCAAAAACAAAATTATACACATAAAAATATAACCTTCTATAATGAGCTGAGCACAACAACAACAACAACAACAACAACAACGATAGATACAAATGTAAATCTTTCAGTTTTGAAAGTTCTTTAATTATTTCATTGATAAGGGTATGTAAAACAATTGAAGGTTTTCTGTAAATACCTGAGGCATCCATGCTCAAGACCTTTGAGAGGTTGCTGTAGGGGCCCTGGCCAGCTTTGTTGACACATGCCACCCTGAATCTGAAGGAGCCCCCTGCTGCTAAGTCAGTCACATTGTAATAACAGTCTGCTATCCCAGTGGCCACAATCAGCCAGTTGTTCTCACCTGAGGACAGATGTGGAAGGAATATTAAGATCACTTGCTTAAAGTAGCAGTATGAAATTAAATACTCCCTTTGACTGAGGTTTTTTGTCTTTATTTAATTTAATTTAAAAAGACATGCTCAAGAGTTAAACACAAGTACACCTAAAACACATTAGTGTGTCTCCTTATGATACTTGATCAAGTGTTCTTAGCTTAAAGCCTATATCAGAATCAGAAAGACTTTATCCCCAAGGGCCAATTAGATATGCCCTAATATGCCCTAATGAATACATGGCAACCAAATAGAGATATACAGTGTCTGGGATTCTAGTTGCAATTCCTCTTTGTCACTCGCCATGTCTCATGAAATATATATGCAATACATGTGTTTTTCTGTGCTTGTTTGAGACCCAAGTTTGTTCAGTGTAGCCCTTTCAAAACCTCAGGTTTAGGTTTTGAAAGGGTTACTTAGGACATCGTCTTGATGCATTCTCAATCATGCATCTCATCATTGAAAGAGGCCTGTGGACACTCTTTCAATGATGAGGATGTAACATCCTGGACAGGGAGGAACGCTGGTTTGAGCGCGGAGTCAAGGAGGCCATTTCTGTGAAAAGGGAAAGACCATCTCTAATCGAGGAGGGGGCCTAAGGGTACATCTTTCACCATCTTACAATACTGTGATTGCAGCCATTCCCCAACTCTCTGTGAATGGTACTCATGGCCACTGATCAGTGGTCTTTGATCAATGGTCATGAGAATTTGCATAATTATGATGAAGGTGACCTCCCAGCCCATTGTTCCTTCAGTGGGCTGGTTTCACCTATTATGCAAATGTACTGTTTATAAGAAACCTGCAGTCAGCTGAGACTGAAGAAGTCACTTGGATGAGTATCGAAACGTTTCTCCCACTGAAAACGCTACATCTAGATGAACAGAATCAACTTTTGGAGAGTTACTTAGGATAGGTCTAATAAATCTAACAATGGATGTACAGCAGTGTTAATCTAGATTACAGAATTATTGCAAACACAGACCCTCTGCTCGCCTCTCCAGAGAGTATGTGCAGGGAGCCATTGTGTCTGAAGGCCTCCACAGAACCAGTGCAGTGTTGTTGTACTTCTGAGGAATCTCTGGGGTCCCAGGACGGTTGGGCAGGCCTGTAAAACAAATATATTAGTATTACTAGTAATACTGTTGGGATAAAGTAAATGTACTTCTTCAAAGACTCAAACAATGTCTCATTTCTTACGTGCAAGAGATATTGTGCAAGAGCTTGATACTGAGGCCAGCGGGTTCGTAGCCACACATTCATAAACCCCTGCGTCCTTTTTGGTGGTCTGCATTATCATCAGCAGCTGCCTCCCATCAGGACAAGCAATCATATTCATCCTGGCATCAATCTCTAGGGGCTTCTTGTCTGAGAAAGCACACATGCACAGGGAGGGAATTTTGAAGGTGAATATTTATTTCCTTTTTCTTACCTACCCTTTTCTTACTTGCCCTGTGTCAGGTTGTAAATTTGAGCCCATTTATGCTGCTTAAGGATACCACTCCAAAGAACATGATACTGGCATAACAACTCATTCAAGAATAATCTCAGCTGTTTTACCTACAGCAACATTTATGTTCACTGTATGTAGCATTTGTAATTACATCATATTTGCATCAATATGCAACATAATGTGTCTCTGCACTCATGGATGTTAGAGGAATTATGCAAATTACTGCAAAATGCAAACAGAATGATTCTATTCACATGCACATGTATTACCCTCACTAAGACACTACTGTTTATTCCCATTAAAGATCCTCACCTTTCATCCAGGTAATGTGTGGGTGGGGACTTCCAGCTGGCAAACAGCTGAGTGTCACTGGATCTCCCTCCAGCAGCACATGATCTCTCAGTTTGATATGGAATACTGGAGGGAAATCTGGAAGTTGAAGACATTACAATAATTAATCGCATAAATACTGTACGATGAAAGGTAAAACTAACAGTTATGATTATGAAGTAATTTTTTTAAAAATCTGAAATTGAGCATATCTGAGGCCTCAGCAAATACATTTCTGTACATCCTATTGGCAAATGTCATGTATAAAACCCTATTTACATCATAATGTTAATTTAAAATATAACGTGTCTCAAGATAACTATTAACTATATAACTAATATAGCATGTCTGTGGCTGTTGTAGCCTTTGCAAGATGCTTTACAACCCACTGCCACCTTGTTATTTTAATGCTGTTTTTGGCTTATTTGTTGCAAGTGATGGTTGCATTTTTTTGTAATGGGGTCTTGCTGCTGCTTTTTGTGCCTGAGGCTTCCCAGTCTGACTGAAATACACATTTTGCTAAGTAACTATATTTTAGTGAGAAAAAATATATTTCTTAGTCACAAGCATTTTGACCAAGCAGATGGAAACTGTCACATTCTAAAATACCACTATTGCACGGTGACAATAATGTCACAGATCCACTCTCTGCTGGTGATGTTTGGTTTTATTTCTGGTCTGGTAAAGAAAGTGAAGTGTCTGCTGGCTGTAGCTTCGTATTTAAGGGCTACATATAAGTAAGTGGTCTTCCTATTAAAATAAAAAGGAGGCCCATACTAAATGTCATCATTGCCTTACCCAAATACTTTATGCACACTCTTATATAACTTACCAGAAGCCAGTTTAGAGTATTGACGTGAACGTAAGGAACTACTATCTCGAGAGATTGCTGTTGGTATGTCAGGCTGTGACACTGTCTTATCTCGCCTCCCTCTAGTCAGGCCCCATCGATCCCAGCGGGATCTGCGCTCAGCCTCCAAGCCTGCTACAAGAAAAGAAATAGGAAAGAAAAGCTTCATAAATTACATCACTCTTAAAAAAGTACAACAGATAGTCCTCTGGTAAAATATTGATTCAAAATGGAAAGGTAACTGGACATACCCTTTGCTGTGTCTGATTTTAGGCTGGACATAGACTCTAGAGACTCGGTTGAGGCACCATTAGTGGCCTGAGATACTAGCTGGTTCTGAGGAACTTTCGTTGCACGGCTCTCTGATGTTGAACGACGAAGCATGGAAAGAATGGGTGTCCTCTTGGGTTCCTTGTCTTCTGATGCTCTTCTCTCCTCTGAGTAGCTGCGGATTCTTGTAGAGATCCCAGCAACTGTTGATTCAATTTTCCTGCGCATTGCCAACACTGGAGATTCATTTGGTTTCTTAATCTCTTTTTCATCATTTTCCACCAATCTATCAGTTCCCCCATCCATTCTTGACATCTCTACTTCTTTCTTCTCCTGAGACCCTCTTCGGCCCAGAGTCCAAGAAAGCCTACGTCTCGAGGCAACAGAATCATCTTCCTTCATCATTTCCTCTTTGCGCTCTGTTGATGGAGTCCTCTTCAAGCGCATTGAGAGCCTTCTCATAAAGCCTTGGTCCTTTTGAGCTTCACGAAGATCCTGGACTGACTTTGACTTCTCCTCAAGTCTTCTTGGTTTTAATTCTACAGGTGCACCCGTTGGCCCAGGTCTGTATATCTCTTCACTTTTCTCTGTAGAATCTGCAGCAGCTTGTAATCCATCATCTTGCTTTGAGCGTGACAGAAACTTCAGACTTCTGGTGAGAGAAGAGTCACGTTTTTTAAAGCGTGCCTCAAAGACCTCTTCAGAGGTGATATCCTGTAGGTCTGCTCCTGCTGAAAGCCCTTCTTGGGCTGAAGAATATGTAACAGTCTTGGGTGGAGTGGGTTCTTTTGTTATCATCTCTGGTGATGCTACTCTGGAATATACAGCAGGGTGCTCAGTGGTTGAAACGGTGGCTGGCTTTGGTGGACCAGGTATTTCAGAGCTGGCAGGGGAAGATATACCCGTTGATACTGGGGATGATGAAATCGTTGGAGTAACAACAGGTGTAGAAGGGCCTAGCGGTGGCTCACTGAGTGGCTGAAGTGTGGGGACCATCATAGTCTGCATTATACTGGCATATGCTGAAGTCCTTCCATCTGGCAGAACAACTCGAGCAGGAAGCGAGGGTGTCGCATACGTTGAAACAACTTTTCCTGGGGAAGTGGAATATTCTTGTGTTGGTCTCAGCATAAATGAGCTTGTGGTTATTGTCACCTCAGGGGATTTCTCAGGGATAGTTACTTTCTCTTCTATATGTTCTATAACATCTTTTTCGTTTTCCTTAGTGTTTGATTCAGTGACAGTATCAACTCTTTCCTCTTCTTCTTTCATTAACTCTTCCTTTTCTTCATGCTTCTTTTCTCCCTCTTCTTCCTCTTCCATTTTCTCTTCTAATGCAGGACTTTGGACCATAGAAGGAGGTGTAGGAATTCTCTGACCTACAGACTCTGATTCCATCATTGGTTCTTCTGAAATACTCATGTCCTTCTCTGAGAATCCACTGGTGCTTGATCTCTCATCAAAATTGCTATCTGTGGTCAGCCCTTCCATCTTTTCACTTATAGTCTCATCTGGCTTTATCTCTTTTTCCATAAACGATTCCTCACTCTCAGTTTTGGTTGGACTTTCCTGCAAAACCGACTCTGGTGTTGGCGGTTTTGGTGAAGGCTCCCTGGGAGTCACTGGACGGGAGTCTAGCTTGGTTTGCTCTGTTAGAGATGACATAGATATAGCTTCTTTGAGCCTTCTCTCTTCTATCTGTGCCAAGGGAATCTCCAGAGGCGCTCCTGAACGGCGGTGCAAAGGTATGGGTTCTGAATCCCCCTGACTGAAAGAAGTGCTTTTGCGCAAAACTTTTGGTTTAGGAACTTCATCCCTTGGGAAATCACTGGATGCAGCTCTTGTTAGTGGAGGTGGGCCCAAACGGACTGTACGAGAATACCGATCTGAGGACACTGCACGTTTTTCATCTCCCATTCCTAATGTTTCCAACAGAGGTCCTCTCAGTCCACTCATCTTGTTGTCCACAGAGCCACCACGAAGCAGTCGTTGCCTCATCAGCTCCAGTTTGAGAGCATAGTCTTCTTGGCTCATCTTGGCAGTCCCTGGGCTGGTGCTCCTTTTTGGTAGTTCCATAGAGACAGCTTTTTTCAGAACTCTTCTGCCATCATCTTGACTTCCTTCTCCAGGTGCTTCTTCTGGTGTAATCCGAAGCATCAATGCACTATCAGCTGAGCCACCACGCCTTAGCTCTCCTCTTCGTCGTCCACCTTCTGGTTTGTCTGACTCCATGCTTGAACCCCGTCTCAGTGGTTTTCTAGACAGCTCTGATTTTTGGGGCAATTCAGCAGGTGATTCTTCCTCATCTGAAGAACCCTTTTCATTGGGTTGTGATGATCTTTTCCTCAGGCGGCCTTTGCCTCCCACTTCAAGTCCTTCTTTATCCATTTCTTTAGGATCACACTCCATTGCCTCCTGGCCTTGAACAGAAGACCCAGACCAGGTACTTGCTCCGTTCTGCTTCCCTGCCTCCTGCTCATCAGTCTGAATGTCATTCAGTGACATCCTTGATCCAGAGAAGTCCATGTTAAGTGGCATTGGAATAAAAGGTAGTTCATCTATGTCCTCATCAGAATCAGAGGAAGATGATGGTGGTGGCGAACCCTCTTTAAGGTGCCTGGGAATTGCGATGGAAACATGGCTGGAGGAATCATTTAGCAATTCGGGTATGGACCTCATGATCATTTTTGATTTATAGCTGATCAGAGAACGCTAAAAAAAGGAAAATGTGACAAAATAAATACCACAATGTGACCTTGGAACATGCAGTAATAAAGAATTACAACCCATCTCACCTGCCACCTCCTGCGAGATACAAATTTCTTTAAGGCCTCTGTACTTATGGCCTTCCCCTTACTAAGGGTCTGTACAATAAATGGACATGAAATTTAAAACAAATAAATGAGAAATGGGACTTTACTAAGAATTGCCAAATGGATATCACTTATTCATACCTTGAACCAGGGGTGTCTGAGACATTCCTGTGTGTCTGGTCGTCTAAAATGATAAAACAAATATGAAAACTGAAAATAAATAAATCTGCAATAGGCTATGTGATAAATAAGTATCAGACAAAATTCTGGAAATGCTGAAACAAAAATCTTTGATTTTAATTTTATTAAATTCAAGCTCAGTACAGTGAATAAAAATAATATGTAATGACAAATCTTTATACTTCTGATCATTAACTCAGTGTTGTTGACTTGGATATGACTGTTTTCATAAATTATTATATTTGATGTATGACATTCGATGATACATAATAACTGATGACAGTTATCCATCAAGTCAGGATTTTACTGTGGTTGACACATAACTGTTTGCAAGTATTGAAACTTGGACTAAAAGAGATACAGCGGTGTTACTCACAGTCTGTCAGCCACCAGCAGCTTTATGATGAACCCTTTAGCTTCTCGGCAAAGATCGGCAAACATGCCCTCCTCAAAAGCCACGTTATAGTTTCTGATGTTCAGTACAGAGCTGCGATCATTCTCGCCAGCAAATGGAGATACACCGGTGAGACTGACAAGAGAAATAATAGCATTTAATAATAACAAACTTAATAAGAAACTTAGATCTAGTCCTGACCAACACACTGAAAAAGGTTTTTAGCATTATGGAAAATTGAAACTAATGAAAAATGTGCTTACCACAGATATGCTATTACTCCAACAGGCCTAGAAAAGTAAAGAAAAAATACAGTGTTTAAGATCAGGACATTAACAAATATTTGTAAGTACTGTATTTTAAAGCTTTTCTACTGTGATAGTCAGATTAGGGAAAACAGCGGAATGACCAAAATTACTGGAACCACCATGATCTTATTGGCTTTGAAACTGCTTTGGGACCAGGTGTACAACTACTCACATACAGCTGCTGTCTTAAAAGCAAAAGAAAACAGAAATAAGAAAGAATCAGTCTGCCCTCTATCTGCTATTAGTTTTCAATTGAATGCAGTCAAGCTGGAAATTAAATGCAATGTGTTTGTGCTAACTTGACAAACAACTGTGATAAATCCTCCAAAACTGCTAAACTGTTGCAGTCAACATAGACAGAAAGTCCCAGGAGGAAATTCAATTCAGAGTTCTCCCAGAACCTCATAAATGTGAAACAAAAATGTAAAAATTCCTTCACAAATAGTGATTTAGTTGTTGCAGGATGGCAACAAAATGACGTAGGGAATTGGCAACTTTGTTTTCTTTTTTAAATTTACTGTTTTAAATAAAATATAGGGTTCAAAAGCAAGGCAGAGTTGGGGTCTTATTTAGAAAATAAAACCAGAATCGAACCAGCTGGCAACCTGTTGAGCGTAGTCCGCTGTTGCAAGAAGATGCGTCACAGACAAGTTGCACTCATCAGTACAGACAGTCTCAGATCAACTGAAATGTGTTGACAATGTGTCTATTTTTTTTTTTAACTAGATAGCTGCTATTTGCAAACCTTTGGCCATCTGTTAGAGAGGGATATCAGTTAGCCTGAGTCGGACTGTGATTGCTTGGAGACAGGTTGCTACCCACCAGGACAGATATAAGTGGTTGACCAGAGACTGAGGGCGTTGCACGTTCAGCCTCTGGGCGACCAGTTGGTCACTGCAACTAATTGCAACTGGGTTTCAACAAAAAATAAATACATAACAAATCAGTGCAATCATTGGGCTACCTCTGATTTTCACTAATCGCATGGAAGGTTCTGTCCTATTTTTAGTGTAGTGTGACTGAGTCATACCATATATCTGTTGCTTTTGACACGGGGCTCTGATTGACAATTTCTGGTGCAACAAATTCTGGGGTGCCATATTTGCAGTACTGAGCTTCATCAGGTGTGATCTCCACCGCGTTGCCAAAATCACAGAGTCGGATTTGATCACCATGGGGGTCCGCCATGAGGATGTTTTCAGGCTGATGAGAGAATTAGGAAATAATATCTAACCCACTGTCTGCTATGAAAGTGCAACTGATCATTTAAAAATAACCTTCTGACACACAAGATGATGGAAGTATAGATTGAGTACTCTTATTTATCTACCTTGATGTCCAGGTGTATGATGTTCGAATGATGAAGGTAGTCCAATCCTTCAAGAAGTTGTCTAATACATGAACGAACCTGATGGTCCAAAAAACAAAAACAAAAAAAACCAGAAGAATTTTTTGATCAGATAATAAGAAAATATAGATAAAAGTAGTATTTACTTAGTGAAAAATTGGGATCCTTACATCAGACTCCATTACTGTCGATTTTCTTGTAAATCTGTCAAGCAGCTCCTCGTGGCATCTTTAACGATCAGTTAAGGCATTTCTTTTTGTTAAATTAAATGCACTTTGTAACAAATTATTTATTATGTTATAACCAGTGTTGGGCAAGTTACTTTGAAAAAGTGATTAATTATAGTTACTAGGTACTTCTTCAAAAAAGTAACTGAGTTAGTAACTGAGTTACAAGATTCTAAAAGTAATTAATTACCTAAAAAGTAACTATAGTGTTACTTAAAAAAATGTTTAACCCTCTGGGGTCCAGGGTATAATTGGCCATTTTTAACTACTTTTGATGTTTCCTCCACATTTCACCTTTAAAAACTATTTACTTTGCCTTGTTTGGTATCATTCTTTTCAGCACAACCTCACGTGTCTGAATTTACAGTCATGTTTTCATTTTGACATACTGTATTAACACAACTGATCTAGAATCAGACAAAAAACATAAAATCAGAGTAGAAAAAAGTTCTGTTTTTTACTGTAACAACCACAAACATGTTTATTGAATCATATTTCATAACTTTAAATGCAAATATAAATTGTCAATTTTAAAATGCACAAGTTTTGCAAACAACAAAGTTATTTGCAGCCATTTACCTTTTACCCTTTTTTCTTTATAACCATTTCAAACTATTTACAGAACAATCAGCTGTTCTGCATTCAATAAGATGTCACACAAATTATTTGTGCCACTCCAAATATTTTTGTCCACTATAAAGGAAACATCACAGCCTGATACCTGCAGGTCTGACAGCAGCAGGTGTATCACTCCTGTTTCTACCTGGAGACAGCAGTCGCCTCATTGTTCTGACACACAACACAAAACTATCCACAACACTCTACACTAACTACACAAGACAACACATTAACTACACACTCCAAACACGCTAAATGTCACAAATCTCTCACATCTCAAAACTCGCTCTCTCTGTTTTTCCCCTGTGTTTTTGTTTGTTTGTTTGTTTTTGCTCATAAGCAGAGAGCGCTTGCTGCGCTGTCCTTAGACAGCAAACGTGACGAAACTATTGAAGAAAAAACGCCGCGTATATATTGTTTATCATGACTCTGGTTTTACGTGGCCTATCAACACAATTTAAAAACTGGTATATATCACCTTGTTGCTTTGTCATCTTAAAGCGGTCATGTGATTGGCTTACCATGACTATTATACTCTTCCTCAGTCAAACAGCAGCACTCATGCGATTGTTGTGCGAGAAAGTGATTGCCGCCCACGGGAGCGCGCGCAGCTGCTTAAAGCAGTAGGGCCCAAATTACTTACAGCTACTTCCGTGCAACTGATATAAGATGCGGTAAGCTGAAGGCAGCTTCAACCGTCTGTTTGTTGAAAAATAGTAACGCGACCGCACTGCATTTTCTTGTTAGTAATGGTAACGGAGTTGTAACGATAGGAATAGTAATTAGTTAGATTACTCGTTACTGAAAAAAGTAACGCCGTTACCAGTTATTCCCATCACTGGTTATAACGCATTCAATATTAAAATATTCTTTTAACATAAACCTGGTATATTATACTAAGGCTAACTGAGTACTCAGCATCAGAAGGTTTGTTTTCTGACTGCTTTTAAATGTGGATACATTTCAGTGATGATGACAACAGCATTCTTCTTCTCAAAGGCATCATGAAAGTAAAGCACTCTCTCGTGGTCCAGCTTGGAAAGCAGCTTCATCTCTCTCAGAGCGGATGTCTTCTTCTTGGCCCGCGTGGAAATAAACTTTGCAGCGTGCTCCATCTTGTCTGCCTTCTGGGTCGCACGTTTCACATAGGAAAAAGCACCTCTGGAGAAACAGTTCATCAGTTTCATAATTTCTTATTAGTTGAAAAAAGACTGTCAAATAACAGTGCACGTCAGCTGTGGGATCTTTTCTTAAAACCGATTTACCTTCCAATTTCCTTGTGGATGTCATAGTAATCAGTCAGTCGGCGCATTTTCCTTAGAATAGTTTCCTCATCGTCGATGGGATCTTCTTTACTTTTAGCTACAGCAAAGATAAAAGATTAAATGAGTTCCATCAATTTGTTCATTCAAGAGCCTTTGACACCGCAGACAGACAGACTGGCTTCTTACCTTCATGAACGGTGAGTTCAGCTTTACAGGATACAGATCCGGCTAAGTTCCTTGCTGTGCAGGTGTAAACCCCAGAGTCTTCCGGACGAGCATTTAGAACCACCAGGGAGCATTCATTATCATCGTACACAAACGTGTAATGACTGCTCTCTGACAGCAGGATATCATTCTGAAAGCAAATATGCTACGTTTTACAGCGGGTCGTCTTGCGTTTGCTAAAAACTCCCTAAAAACTCTTATGGTTATTTCCCATTTCACTAATTTAGTTAACAGCACAGAGAAACCAGTAAAGAATAACTAGTCATGCAGGGCCATTGTATTAAACACTATAATGGATGGAAACCTTGAACCACAAGATGTCAGGGATGGGTTTGCCCTCCACAACCACAGCAAAGCGAGGGGTATCCCCAGCACAAACATCCAAATCTTCCATAATGGTCTCAAATGTTGGTGGAGCTGTAATGACAGTACAAAGTTCAATTAATTTTGAGGCAATTATTTGCAGTTATTTTGTACTTAGTCTCCAAATATGTCCATCACTAGAATTCTGAAAGCAGATGTCAGAGATGATCTGACTGAGAAACTGAGGGACTACTCATGCTGATACAGCAGAGATCTGGACTCACAGTAGGTCCACCCTAAAGTACACTTCATCCTCCTTTTTGACACTAGTTCAGATCATTATCATGTTGTAGACCTGATGAATCAACACCAGTGAATAAACCCATTATAAACATAAACTCCTAAGGGAACATGTTAACTGAAGTCATAGGTCTTGCAATCTATTTTCCTTAATTCTAAACAATCCGACTTCTTTTTGAAACAGTCGCCCCCTGCTGGCCATTAGAGAGACTGCATTTCAACAAAAGCTTTGCTTTTAAACCCAGAGACTATGTTCATAATTTATATGCACACAGTCTACCTGAAATCTATACCTGCCATCTCCACAATGAATTTGCAGCTGTCACTGCCATACTTATTGGAGGCCACAAACTCCATCTCTCCAATGTCAGCGCTCTTCACTTTCAGCAGCTTCAGCGTGTGCTGGTCGTCATCTGGCATTGTCATCTCATATAGGCCTGGCTTGTTGGCCAGGACCACTCCTCTCCTGGGAACAAAAGCATTTTCAGTCAGGTCAGATACTTATAGGAAGGAGGGCAGCAGAGTGTCACTGAGTCAGGACATAATAATAGACTTTCTTAACTGCTCTGGAATCCTGGATAATCACTGGGAATAAAGCAGCTGCCTCTTTGCATACTGTCATACTGTATTTATGCTTCCCAGTAACAGTACATGTATCCTGTTATGTACTAAGTCAGAAAGGGGACAAACGGCACTAGATTCTCTCATGCGACAGGAATATGTTTGAATTTTTTTTCTTTAGTGAAATTAAAGTAAAACTCATTCATTTCCTTGAGTTTCTCTTTTTCTAAAAACAACAAAATGAAGTGTATTGACAGAAACTAACCTTTTCCAGATGACTGAAGCATTAACATGATTGAGAGTCATTGAGATAGTGACCGACTGGTTTTCCATCACATATACAGTTTCTGGCTTATCGATAATCACTGGAGCCTCCTGCACATAAGGACCTGAAGACATAAACCACAGAGGTAATATTTAACAGATTTGTTCTGGATGGATGGATGAATGGATGGATGGATGGATGATCTATAAAGTCAAACCTACCTCTGTCCAGGAGCTGCACTGGGTCAGTAGCTGGTGAGGGCTTGCTGAAAGCCTTGGAGGTGATGGTGAGTACCCTGAAAGCATAGCGCACACCTTTGGAGAGTGTTGTGATGGTGTAAGTTGTCTCCTTCAGGCCTGAAGCTATAATGATCCACTGGATGGAGCCTAAGGCTTGCTGTTGGATGGCGTACATCAAAGAGCTGGGATCTGGAAGAAAAAAAAAGGCTTTTGATTCAAAATGCTTTGGGTCAATGATTCCTTTTTATATCACGCAGTATATGAAGTAAGTACATAAAGTACAACATGTAAAAACTGGAGCACCTTACAGTGTGTCAGTATGTTATTTTTAGCATTTATTCTTGATGTTTTTTCATAATGAAATCTGCTGCTTGTTTCAGTGTCCCAGCTGTAAAACCAGAGATGAGTAAGTCTTACCCAGAAATGAAAGAACACATCACACTCACAGCCTGGCCATTTGTCAAACACTTTGTTTTCTTTCATTCGGACACATTTGGGACTACAATTTACAAAATGAATATTGTGAAAACTTAAACTTAAATAATAAAATAAATAAATCAGTAAAATCATTAAGTAAAAAATAGCTTAGCTTAATAGCTTATCCAACATAACCTTTTCCCTTCTCCTATTTTATTTTTATGTTTTATGATTTTGTAAACTGCCTGTTTTTATGCTTGCTTTGTTCTGCTGTGTACAGTGTCCTTGAGTGTTCTGAAAGGCACTTTTAAATAAAATGTATTATTATTATTATTATTATTATTATTATTATTATTATTAAGACAGAAAAGTAGCAAATGAGACCATAAACACATCATGTAAATCTTATACTGAGGTCATAAAACAGAGAAACTGAGAAATGGGATAATTTGCTCATAGTCTTTTAGACCAGCAGCCCCCAACCTTTTTTGCACCACGGAACATTTATGTCCGACAATATTTTCATGGACCGGCCTTTAAGGTGTCGCGGATAAATACAACAAAATAAAACCAGTACCAGTACCAAATAAAAAAAAGATTTATTCATAACACAAGGAAAAAGACCGAGGGAAACCCAGTTAATGATAAAAACAATTGCAAAAAAATAACACTAAAAACCAATAAAAACCATAAATTTCACAACCGAGCCTCAACTCTCGCAGCCCGGTACCAAACGACTCACGGACCAGTACCGGTCCGTGGCCCGGGGGTTGGGGACCACTGTTTTAGACAACCCAGTGTTTTTTTGGAACCAGAACTGTTGCCCTCTGCTGGACATTAGAAAGAATGCACTGGCTTTACTTTTTAGACCTAGAAGCAAGGTCCATCTTTTACATTCAGTCTATGATCAAATGGCCCTCAGCTCAGATCTGTTCCATGTTGAAAGCGATAGATTACAATCTGTCAGACTTTCATGGAAAGATGAGATAGACACAAATATTTTAAAATGCATGTCTGAAAGAGACCTTAGAGAATGTTCTGCATTAAATGTGTAAAACAATAAATAACTTAAGAATAAGGAATATATTGTTTTGTCTCTTGAATATAGCACATGTGACAATGTTTTTGCTTACCAATGGAAGGGTCCAGCCTCCTTGGTTTCTTCCAGCTCAAGGTGATGGTTTTGCCAGTAATGGATTCTATGACTGGAGTCCCATCAGGTGGGTCAGGGAGGATGTCTGAAAATGACAATGGATTTAGGCAGCTGTATTTTTCTCTGGTGTGGTGCGGCATGGGGCAGCATCAATCTATAAGGTGTACTTGAGTACGGTTGTGTAATCAAAACATGTTTCTTTCTCCAGAGCGTTCAATTCAGTTCAATTTTATTTATATAGCATCAAATCAGAATGAGAGTTTCCTCAAAGCACTTGAGGAAGAAGAAAAAAAAATTACCTGTAACATAGAGATGAGCATAGCAGGTGGCCTTCCCAACTTTGTTAGAGATGACACTCTTGTAGACACCACCGTGGGCATGGCACACAGAGCGGATGACCAGGCTGTGAACATCACGAACTGCAACAGGAGAAAGCGGCTTGGCTTACTCGGTTTTACACGACACAGACAAGGAAGACTGAGGCAGTGTGGATTCATTCAGGGGTGTAAGTGCTCAGTGTAGCAGCTATAGAATAACGACACTCTCTGTATTTAATTAAACCCTGATCTCACAATGAAATTCTGTGTACTTTTGCTCCACGCAACAAGAAAGAGGACAGCACCCTCGTTTTTGAAAATTGGTCTTTGTAGATTAAAGGTAGTTGAAATGATTTGCTGCTGAAGCACAGAAGTAACTGTCGCAATGATCCTGGCAATGAAGAAGCAAACAGGGCAAAAAGAGAATGATAAAATCACTTCCTCAATAAAGAAGTCTTTGGTTCTGATTATTACTGCTAGATCAGTAATGGTTATTGTACCTGCTTAATACAAGCAGTTATTTTTTAAATGAAGTAATAAAAAAAATATTTGTTTGCGTTTGCTGAAAAGAAAATCATACATAAAGGAATTTCCATACAAAGGATGGAAATAAATATCAGATGAATATAAATCCATTCTGCAAAACTTACACTGTGTCATCTTTCTGTCCTCTGTGCTTTCAATCCTCTTTCCATTGTGGAACCAGGCGATAGTTGGATACGGCAAACCAGCCACTTTGCATTTGAGCACAGCCTCTTTTCCCTCAATCACATCCAGGTCATAAAGGGGTTTGATGAAGTCAGGCATGGTGAAACGCTCCACCTCATTCTCTGGGACCTCTGGCTCTTCAGGTATGGAGGGCATTTTCTCCAATTTAGCCCTGAAGTGATGAGAAGAAGAATTGGATAGGTAACAATGAACACCACTGGGAGCTCAAGCGGAATTTCAAAAAGCACACGTGATCCAGAGAAAATCAAACACTCTTACATCTGTGAGGAGATGGCTGGACGTGGCTCCTGTATGTAAAGTTCAGCAGAGCTCTCTGCCTCGCCGTGACTGTTATGGGCTCTGACAGTGTAAAAACCCTCATCATCGCTGGTCACGTGAGAAATGACGAGAGAATGGCGGCCACCCTCCTGAAGAATACGAATGTCCTCACTTTCTGTAAGTAAATGATCTAAAGGAAAAAGGAAAACATATCCATATGGTTTTATATTGGAGGAGCATAAGTAAGATAAGCTAGAAGTTTACCCAGTAAAACTTTAAAGATAAGTGATTGATCAGAGATAATTAAAAACACCAAATGATAAAGAATGCAAAAGTCAGTAAGAGATTTTGTGTTTATAATTAATTAGATGTTCCAAAAAAGTTTCACTTTTTGCTTGCTATTAAGCGACAATTTAATTAAAACTTGACAGTTGATTTTATATCTGATTTACCATCAGATTAAGAAATAAGGCTAAAATCGTCAGTTGGCAGTGAAATTCAGTGATACAAAGAAAAAAGAGAACACTCCAACAATCACATGACCCCTGTGAGCAAGCACTTTGGTGACAGTGGAGGGAAAAACTCCCTTTTAACAGGAAGAAACCTCTGGCAGAACCAGCCTCAGGGAGGGGCGGGGCCATCTGCTGCGACCAGTTAGGGTGAAATGAAGTCAGGGGTTATTGCACTGCCCACAGAAGGAGTGTGTGTATAAGTGACAGCGTCATCAACCTAGAGGAGTATAAGTATGTTCCTACCAAAGTGGCTCCAGGTGACTTTAGGAGGTGGCGTCCCACTGACTTTGCAGTCAAATCGAGCGTTGCGCCCCTCAATTACTTCCAAAACATCCAAATTGCGAGTAAAGAGAGGTTCGAGGGAGGGGATGACTTTGAGTTTGCCACATGAGGTCACTTCCTCTAAAAAATGAAAAAAATATCTCTTAAGTAGAAACGAGTTAGAAGTGATAAATATACTTCTTCAAGTTTTGCATCATGCATGTGGGATATATCCTTGACACTTACCTTTAGCTGTGCTGAGTTTGCACATGTATGTTCCGCTGTCATCTTCATGTACAGAGTTAAGCAGCAGGCGGCACTTTCTTCCATCAAAGTGCATTTTACAATTGAGCAATGCTGGCTGGATCAGTTTCCCATCTGCAAGCCAGTCCACATCCGTGTCCTTTGGTCCAATGACGTGACACTCAAACAAAACAGTCTCTCCAGCCTTGGCTGTGATGTCCCTGACTGCCCGGATAACTGCGAGACCTGGCTCCACTGGTGGTGCTGGATATAAATAAAGTACATTTTCTGAAGATTGCTGTTAAGTGATACAAAAACGGTGATGTTGTGAAGTAGTTCCAGCCCTCTGTTTATGTTTTTAGTCACGTGGAACTATGGTAAAGGAATTGGAGGCATTTCTTTACAATGTAGAACAAAATTACTTCCCCAAAACTGACACGGACATAATTAATCGGTGAACAAGAGCGAAATGTCGATTTATGCATTCTTAATTAAACAAGCAGAAAAATACATACCTTTCACCTCCAGCTTTGCTTCACACTGCTTCGTCCCATACTCATTAATAATCCTACAAGTGTAAATCCCAGAGTCCGACTTCACTGCCGACTTGATTGTCATTTCAAAGGCGCCATCCTTCATCTCACGTACAATGTGACGTGGGCCTGTTTTTACCGTCACTCTGTCCCTCAGCCTACAAGAGCACATGGGACCAATTGTTTCTATATTTTTCAACAAGAGGTAAATTACTCATACACTGCATTTCAGTTTTTCAATAAAGGATGGTCAAGCACACGTTTTGTCCCACCACATTAGGGGGTGGAATACATTGTCTTTTCTGCTATTGTCTCTTTAGATTCATGACTAACTCTTATGACAAAACCTGCATGAATGACTCAGCCGTTTATTGTCAGCTACATTAAAAAAATAAGACTGGCATTATTAGCCGTAATGTTAAATTTAGCATTAAAAGAACCCCACAAAAAGACCAAAAGCAGTATGTAATTTTCTCTTTTTTTAACTGTTGTGCTGTCACTTTTCTATTAAAACACATTTACAGAGAGTGCTATTTTCAATTAAATCATATATTTGGATACCATATTTTAGCTCTAAAATTTATTTGTACATTTATTTCCTTTTTTGTGCTTTACTTTGATATAACTTTTGCATTTGCAGCTATATGAGACTAACTTAAAACCAACTATCTTATGAAGAAAAGTATCACCAAGTTAAAGTTGCAACAGGAAAAGGAAATGATCTCATCTCTACATCGTAAGATCACTTCACTGATTAAGCATGGGGGTATGCAAAAGCATCACATGCAATAAAAAATCAATTTAAAAGTTTTGACTTTAAAACTTTAAGTTTCCACCTCCTTTAATGAATTAAAGGACCATGCTCAAAAACAAACTATGCATTCATGTTTCCTCATGGTTTGTGCTGTCCATATCTTATGGAAGCAATGAGTTTAAGTAGACTGATGAAGTGAGGGGGGGACCTACCAATACAGCATAGGTTTGGGTTGTCCACTTATTCGGACAGACATGGTGACTTCCTGTCCCTCAATGACAGCTTGATCACTCATTGTTACCTGTTTAAAATTTAATGCAAGTTAGACGCTTAGAGATGCATTTCACCTGTAAGTTTTATGAGAGATGTGTTGATGGGGTGACCACACAGCAGATAATACATTTATTAAGGGAAAATTAATACTGATAGAATGCTTAGTATGGAAGATATTTCCAGGCAGTATTGTTGCCACTGTTCGATTAACATACTATGGTCACACTAAAGGGCAAAGTAAGATTTATCCAATGAACCCTGCACAGTCTCACCAAGAATGCAGGGGGTTTCCTAAAATGTGTGTCAATAGTTCGCCTTGGCTCTGGCCCCCCAAAGTCCATGACTTCTTCCATTGGGCTGAGATACTCTTCATCAGATGTAATAGGGCTGCTGATATCCATAGGAACACCCAAGTTTCCCTTTGGTTCCTGCACAGAATCTGCAAAGCCAGAAATTGTACTATTATAATCATTGTCATACCTTGATACCTTTTTTAACAATCAAGTCCCATTTATACTTTTTTTTTTTTTTTTACTGAGAGCAAAACTGAAAGAGTACAAGGGGATTTAAAAGAGTTCACATATTGAATAAAACATCCCTCCTGTTTAAAACACATTTAGAACCTAAGATGCCAAATGTGAAATCTAAACAATGGTGGATTCACAGTGAGTGGAGCCACTGAGCCTCATTGGGCACTTTATAGGTTCAGTTTTGCCTCTGAGTTTCCATGGTAACTATAAGTGAGGTTATTCAGCTGGAATATATGGCGCACACATTTCGCTGAGAGAGATAATGACAAGGGAGCCAGGAGAGAAATACAATGCCAACGTGGGAAGAGACTACGAGATGATTTTTAAGACGACAAAAATGGCCTCTGAAAATGAATACTGTAAACTGGAAATTACTGCTTAGTACATTTACCTTTTTTTTGATTAGGCTGCATATTATACTAGTGTAGGGGGAGTGATAAATGTCCTGTTCAATTTCTGAGCGACTACAATAAAAGTTTAATATAATAACTGACGTGGCCTTTCTGTGTGGAGTTTGTATAATCGTCCAATAGCTGTGTTGGTTTTCTCCAGATATTCTGGCTTCCTGTTGCAGTTCGAAGAAATGCATGTTAGTTTAATTAGGGGATTCTGAATTGGCTTTAAATGTGAATGAGAGAATGAATAGTTGTGTCAGTGTTAGCACTGTGATGGACGGGCAACCTGTCCGGAGTGTACCCCACTACTTGCCCATTGTCCACCTAGATAGGCTGCATGCTTCGTTGGGTAAGAGATTATGGATGTATGTATAGATATGGATGTTCCTTAAGCCTCAGTCAGACAGGCCTTTGCGATGCTTTTGGTCTCATGTCCCAAAACATAAACTTACCTGCTTTAACTATAAGAGTGGCACTGCTTGAAGCTCTTCCCATCTGATTAACAGCAGTTACACAGTATCTTCCCCCATCACTTATTTTAGCTGATCTGATGAGAAGACTATGTCGTTCACCCTCCACTTTGACTGCATAATTTGCAATCCCAGTGACCTCAGTGTTGTCTATAGTCCAGGTGACTTAAACAGAGAAGAAAACAAAATAAATCCACCTCTCCATCAACTGATTCAAAGTTACCTTTAAGGGTTTTGCTGTTGAAATAAAAATTACAAAAAATTACCTTCAGGGCTAGGGGTTCCAGCAATTATAGTTCTTAGCAGTACATCTGCACCAGCAGATGCTACAGTATCCTGGAGGGGAAACTCAAACATAGGAGCCTCCATGGGGTCTTCTCCGGCAGACACATAAGAATCATCTGAAGAATCTGCACATTTTAACAAGAGACAAACTTAAAGTGATTTTTGTTCCTTTGCTCAAATTACAAAAATGACACTAGAGGACAGAGAAAGTCACTTTATTAGACATTACCACAAAAAAGCTTACAAAAGAAACAGAACAAATCTAACCTAACTCTGGAGACAGGGGTCGTGTACGACGGTTCTTTCCTCTGGACTTTTGCTGTTGTCCCTCTTTGGCACCAGCACGCTTCTGTTTAGGCTCACTTGTGCTTACAGGAACATCCTCTTCCATTTTTTCATCTTCAACAATAATTGTAGGTACCTTAATCTTAGAGATTGGTTTAGAAAGTTCCACTTCCATTTTCTCCTCTGTTGGAGAGCTTGGTAATATTCTTGGGGGTTTTGAAGGGGCAAGATCTTGCACAATGATGGGCCTTTTTTGTACCAGAGGACTCTCAGGTCTGTTTTCAATTTTTCTTACTGCAACTTCTATTGGTGTCTTTCTCCCCGAAGTCTCATCCTTTTGCGTTTGTACAGGAGACTCTTGGATGTGTGGGGATTCTTGCATTCGAGATACCCTTTGTACAAGAGGACTCGGTGGCCTTCGTTCAACTTTGCGCAACGTCATCTCTGTAACATTTCTGCTTGGTGAATCTTCCCTGTGTTGATTATATATTGCTGGTGATGATGATCGTTGAATAATTTCTGTAACAGGACTGACTCTATTGAATTCTCTCACCGATCGTTGTCCTGGTAAGTCAGATAACTGCATTGACTCTGGGGTGCCTGCAACTTCTCCAACTCTACTAACTGGTACAGCTGTTAAACCAGTGTCTGCTGTCTTTTGAGGTTGAGATTTCTGCTCATGTTGTGTTTGCTGCTGTTGCTGCATCGGTTGCTTACTTAGTTCCCTTTCTCTCTGTTCTTTTGCCCACTGGACTCGTTCCCTTTCTTGGAGTTTTTGCAGGACCTGAGGAGGAATAGGTTCAATTTTCCTAAAAGGCTGGCGCTGCTTGACCTTCAGGGTTAGCTGTTCAGTTGAAAACGATTTCTTCAGATGAGGTTTACCAACAAGCTTTTTAATGCGTTGGAGCTCCTCAGTGAACTTGTTTTCAATGTCCTGAACTTTTTGAGAGTAGCGAGGTTTCTCTTCCAGCGAAGCTGCTCTCTGTTTAAACATAGACCTTCGTTCAGCAGCATCTTCTTTTAGAGCTTCCCTAAGATCTTCCCTTGAACTTTCTCTAGAGATACCCAAACGGCTTCCTCCATCATCTGAATCCACAGATCCAGCCCGATTGAACCCTGCCCAGGATCTTCCCGAAATGGAACCTTCTGGAATATCAAGACTCCGTCTCCGCTCCTCTAAGTCACGGACCTTCTCAAAAACCTTTGAACTAGCCCTTGTAAGCTTTGGAGAGGGTCTAAGAGTAAATTCTTTCTTGGAATATTCACTCAGTGGAGTCTGTGGTCGGGAATCTTGGGTGTTACTTTGGGACACAGATTTTGGCTGCTTAACCTTTTCTTCAAACTCCCCAGGCACGGTGTCTTGGTATTCAGTTGGCACAACGATTTTCTTCCGCAAGCTAAGAGGAGTAGTTGAACCAGAGCGACTTGGCATTGGAGAGGTGGAGGTGCGTTTGACCAGTCTTGGAGATGGGGGTGGGAGAACTTGTGTGGGAGATTCTCTTGAAAAATCCTCAGACTGGCTCCTGAAATAGAGGATTTGAGGAAAAATCTGTTAAAATTAGGAAGCTGTTGCTAATTTACAACCTTACTCATTACTGTGTTTTAGCACTGAATTCAAGTCCAGTAGTATAGTCAACACACAAAGTTCTTTTTACTGTAATTGTTGGGGTTACCATCAATGCTGTATGTTTTGTACTTGCCTGTTAGAGTGATCTTCATGTCCATGTGTTTTACTGACATCCTGGGCACATTTTTCCATCACTGTGTCTCGTGTGAAAGAAGAGATGCATTAACACATTTGTATGGCAAAAATTCTAGGTCAGGTATTCATGTTCAAATCTCCACCAAATAATATTTCTATGTAAACACTGGATGAAGTGACTTGCTGTATCACTGCAGGCTCTGCCATCTGTATAGAACACTGCTGGTAACCACTGTGGAGAACTGAGGTTCTAAAAAGACAGTTATTTCCCTGATCAGACATACAAGGAGAGCAAAAGAGTGAAGGAGAGAAAGACCTCCAACACAAAAAGTACACAATATATATATATAGATATATATATAGATAGATCTAGGTCGATAGATCTATATCGATAGATCTAGATCGACAGACAGACAGACAGATAGATAGACAGATAGATAGATAGATATACATGTTTGTTTCTGTGTCAGAAGTAGCCAAAAAGAAAACTAGAGAAAAAAAAAAACAATGGAAATGAAAACTGTTATTTTTCATTAGGTTCATGTGATTGCCTTCAGCTCCATTTTCTTTCTTGTTGTTGGTACTACTATCTTACAACCTCATAGCAGGTCTCAGTACCATCCTGTAAGCACTGATGCAAATTAATGATTGAAATCAGAAACAGTTCATACCTGCAGGCACAGCCTGGTCCTCAACATCCCCGCTATCTTCTTTGGTCTCATATTGGTCTCCACCTTCATCTTCTGTTGTTTCAGAATCTGAAATAAATAAAACAAAATAAATGGAAAATTACTTGTGATGTAATCACATTTCAACTAGACCAGTTTGTGAAGAACATTATTTGGTGAGAAAATAAAAGTGCATTTGAAAGCATACTTGTAAAAAAAGCAGAAAATAAAAGTAAGGACAATCTAAAACTATTTACTAAATGAAGCATGGCACCATCTGTGATGTTGTTTGGCAACAATGGAAAACTGTCTTTCTGCAGTGGAAACAAAAGATGTAACAGACAGTGGACAGGATATCGTCACTATTACCTTATCATGTTCAGTTCACTTTATGGAGATGCTTGGTGAAAGAAACTGAAGTGATTTTCCTGACCCCCTTTTGGGGGTGAAGTGGGGGGGACTAACAATCTGAATCAGAATACTTTCTTTATACCAAAGGAAATTATGTAATGCCACTGAAATTTTCTGTGGCACTTAACTGAATTTCATAATATATGTAGTTGTTCTACTTGATGAGTTGACGCCCCCAGGGTCTCATTAGCACAGCTAAGCTGAATATACTAAATTTGTTACAGCTGAATTGTTGCTGAGTCTTGTCACCCATAATTACTTCAACGACATCAGCAAATTTATTTCAAGGAAGGGAATACAAGAAGAAAATAACTACAAGTGTGTTCATATTTTCAGCAGAAATGTATCCTCTTTAAACCTAAAAAACTGTTCCAGCTGTACTATCTGATAAATATGACTGTTCTTCACAGGCTGAGAGAAAATTCAGTCATTGGTAGGACTCAAAATAGAAAGCAGTATTGAGTCACTGGCATCCCAGCAGCTCTCATGAGGTGTTTGCTTCACAGTAGGTGGAACCACTTATAAAAAAAAATGAAATAAATAAATAACAGAAGCTATCTCTTGTTCTCTTGCAGTAAAAGAACACAACAGGGTAACGCTGGCCACAATGGAAATGGTGGAAAAATGTTTTCAAAAACAGGCTTGTTTGAAATCAGCAGACAGAAAAAAGTCAGCTATAAACTACACAGAAAAGCTTAGAGTCCTACTCACAGCTATTTAATCTGTATTTAGCTACACTGCACATTCATGCAATATTAATATCACATAACATAATTTTACATTTCAAAGTAAAACACTTTCACACAGACACAACATTGTAAAGAGTATTATTACACAGTATAACATCATATTTCTCAGTGTGACACATTATTTTTCCAAAGCAGTCATTCGAATCCGCTGATTTTGTCCAAGACTAAACTACTGAAAATTTACACAAACATACATTAAATAATTGAAAATTTATTGCTGTGCCCTTTACGTCAACTAACTTTCTCATGCGATGCTTGTTTAGGCTTGAATAAATAAATAAATAAAACTATATGGTTTGTTAGGTCTAGGGAAACATAATAACAGGGTGCAAATATGGACTTCCTTTTATGTGAAATACATGTTCCTGTATCCTTTGGAGAAGCTCTACTGAAAATGTAAGTATTACATTTTTTTCCTGTATTAATTTCAATAACAATTCATCGACCATGACTTTGGTCCTTTGTAGACATTCCAGGTTTGAGGAGCTCAGGTAACATTAATGTATTTGTACTCTGTCATTATATTAAGCAATGCTATCCTTCTCTTTGACACTTTAATCGCTCACCTCAAAGTTGAGAAATACAACTTCAGCACCTGTCCTCTTTGATATATTGCAAGGCAATAATCATTCTTCACAACACTAAAATATACCATCCCTCTATCCACCCATCCTCTTCCACTTATCCATAAAATATACCCCAAAATGACAAAACACAGAAATGATATTTAGCCATTTTATGGTATCAGTGTATGTGTTGTACCATTATCATTCAGTCTTAATCTTGGGACAGTTCAATGAGGTCTCAGATTCACTTTTCTGTGCTTCTTCTTCTTCATCCCAAGTTAATTAACTTCTTTTCAATTCGCCTCGTTCATTTGATAAGTGCCACCATGCCATGAAGAGTCATTATGCAGTGACTCCAGTAAGTCACTTATGTTTTAATTAAATATAACTGAATGAATGTGAATTATAATCGGGATATTTTTATTACGAAAATATACTCCAGTATCATTTTTTTGCATTCCTTATAAAACTAGCTTGTAGTATAAAATTAGCATGTCATAATATCTTGTTTGAAGTCAAGGTGGAGCAGTGATGTCTTTCTATGTTGGCTCTGCGGTGGACTAGCAACCTCTCCTCTGTGCCTCTTACCCAATATCTACTGTGAACCTAAGTTAGATGATAGACAAATGAATAAGCCGAGGAAGTCCCTGATTGGTTGCACATGAGAAGCAGACAATATTAAATCCCTGCTGACAGTGATTTTATAACTCTTTTAGTAACTGACAGTTAATAACACTGTGACTGACTGCACAGGGTATTATCAATCATGCTGTAGTCTCAGAACAGTACAGTACATGAGCCTGTCACTCAGAAAAAAAACCAGAGCTTAACTTACAGTTTCCAAAATCCAATTTAATAATTGTCAAGAATATTTTTAGTGTCACTGTGAAATCTGTTAGAGGAGGTAGAATATAAATGATTGTCTGGGCAGGGGTGTCACCAAGGGGGGCCAGGGGGGCCAGCAGGCATCCCCAAAAAACTGCTGGCCCTCCCACTGCCCCTTTTTCGGCAAGACCCTATGTTGGTAATAGTTTAAATAAACGTGCGCACAAGAGAGAGGAAGACACCCTACAATGAGTTGAAACAAACTTGTTATTTCTTCCTGCATATATGATGTTTGTCATTCGTATTGTGTCACTTTGTATGTCTCATTATTTCACATCGTCACCCCCTCCCCTCCGCTGCGCCCCTGCATTGTTCTGTTTTTGGTGTGCCACCCCAATATTTGTAGTGGCCCCCTAATGGCCACCCCTATATCTGGGTTACAGTTGCTACCGGTTTGCTGGTGCACAAATAGACATAAAAGTGCACACCAAATAACACCAAAGAGCCCTTAAGTATAACAAGTAGTTCTGGAAGTTTCCTCTCAACATCGCAGCACTGCATGGAAGAATTTTAGTGAAACTTTTAGTGAGACTCTCCTGTAGTTTTCTGAAGTTCAAAGCTACGGAAGAGCTTTGAGGTTGACTGAGTTTCTAGTTGGTTATAGCTCACAGTAACACTGCTCCTTCTCAATTAAGGACTTGCAGAGTGAGCTCTGTTAAGCAGCACCATTGCCTCTGCCACTGTCAGCTGAAACAACAGTGTGGTCAGTTCAACAGTAATATTTATAAAATGTCGGTGTCAGCATTTTAAATGAAATATTTTACGGCGCTTTAATGCTCTATTCACAGATGAAGGTTAAATCACTGCAGGAAGAAGAGAAAGATAAATTGAAATAGCACTTGCCTGTTTTGTTCTTTGGTCTGAATGTTTTTTCATAGGCACTGCTGGTATGTCCTCGACAGGTATTTTTTGTCTTGGCTTACACACAGCAGCAGGGTATTCCCCGAGATACACTGGAGGCTCCGAGCCATTACTACACGCCTAACTGAGCAAATTTCCTAAGAAAACATGAGCAATTTCTATTAAAAAAAAAGACTGAACTTATTACATATTGTAACTCTCCTAACATGCAGACAAAAGCTCCTCACTAAAACGGAAAGAAAAATGAAAAGAAAAGGCACTTTGGTCCATTACGTAACAAGTCAGAGTCTCAGCAGCTCTTGTGAGAGAATCCGTTTCTGAAAAGCACAGAGCAGAGACCTCCGTCCGCAGGTGGAAATGTCTGTTGAATGCATATCATGCACTCTGAGGGAGCCCCCCTGTCCACACAATAGCCAGCGACAGCGTAAGCATCTTCCCCCGCTGCGTTCCACCCCACAGGCAGTGCACACCGATAGGCAGAAAAACCAGTGGGAGTGATCCAGCCCTCTTGAGATCAGTGTTCTACAGCACTGGTTGACATTTTTCATGTTTCCCTTCCTCCCCATGTGTCTGTGTCTTTTTCATCAACGGGTATAATGAGCCGATGTTGTGTTGTTGGAAGAGAGGGGGAGAATCGCCGCAACGCTAAAAGGGACCTCCTCACTCCTCTGCATTGCTGGAGCACTGTTCGAGCTCACAGAAAATGTGTTAGCCTACTGGCTGCTTTAACTGACTGCACAAGCTTTGCTCACTGCTAGAGATTGTTGTTTTTCCACATGACAATTTCAACTGCTCATAATACTTTATTGTTTTGACGTAGTAATTGCAGTTAATATTCTATCTTTAGTACAGTTTGAATCAATTGAAACAATACCTGCTTGCACAGTAGAATAAATCAGTACACAGAAACATGCTTAAAATAACATTTCAGTTCACACATGGTTACACAGTACTCTCAGCAAAATGACTGTGTGAGAGTGCAGAATAAAGTCTATATTACTAAGATAATAGTTCATATAATTACTAATGATTGCAGATCACAAATGCAAAGCAAATGTAGTGAGCACTTTCATTATAGGAGCCACCTTTCGGGCTTAATTACATGGTCTGTTGATTATGTAACCTCAGGCCTTTTCGTTTCCTTGGCAGCTGAATATCATGTGTGACTTCGACGTTAACCTCACGCTCTAATGACATGAAATCATGGGCCGCTTTGCTTTTACACTTGCTGTGTGCTACAACAGCTCATTCTAGAATAGTTATGTAAATGTACAGTCACCAGTCACTTTGTTAGCAACACATGTTCACGTGTTTGTTAACGCAAATATCTAATCAGCCAGTCACATGGCAGCAACTCAGTGCTTACTGAAGTTCAAACTGTGCATCAGGATGGGGTAAAAGGTTATTTAAGTGACTGAAGATGGCACGGTTGTTTAATTTTCCCCCATGTAACCACGTCTGGCATTCACAGAGAGCAGATATCCAGTAAGAGGCAGATCTCTGGGCAAAGTACCCTGTTGATGCCAGAGGCCAGAGAAAAACAGCCGGACTGTTTTGAGCTGATGAGAAGGAGGCTCTGACGCAGAAAACATCTTTTCATAACCAACATGTGCAGAAGAACACACAACATCTGTTTATGTTTATAAAAGAAAAAATATTGGACAACGTATCAGTTTTGGGGGTTTTAAATAATCAAATGTTGGCATCAGTATTGGTCTTAAAGATCCTGTACTGGTTGGTCTTTACTCTTAGTCATTATATTCAGTTTGTCATCTGGAATTCAGATTTAG
Source organism: Astatotilapia calliptera (assembly GCF_964374335.1). NCBI lineage: Eukaryota > Metazoa > Chordata > Actinopteri > Cichliformes > Cichlidae > Astatotilapia > Astatotilapia calliptera. The sequence continues at coordinate 32,838,365 of NC_137437.1, forward strand.
AAAACTGTCACCAGTACATATCCAAGGCCATGTGACCAGCACCGTTAGTAACCAGTTTATTTAAGCTCTTTTCATAATGTGTGGATTCCTAATGGCTGCTAAGTTCTTTTGCTTATCCATCACTTCACCTTCTTCTGTTCAAACATGGAAATCACAGTTGCATTATATTTCATAGTTTGGATTATGTATTCACTGAATTATGGTTTGTAGCTGTGTTTGGTTTTTGACTCTTGAAAAATCTTTAAAGGGTGCACTATGGACTCTAGTATATTTTTGCACATTGCAGTGAAATCCAGAGAGCTAGCTATTTGTTTATGTTTAAAGCTTTAATTCTTTGTTTCCATTAACTTCAATTTGCACATGTATAGAAAATTTAAACTACAAAAATTGACCTTCAGGATGTTTTAATTTGATATTTACTTGTGACCATATTGTTCATGTTAATACTGTTTATACTTGGACTGTGTATAAAATGAGTAAACTGTAATTAATATTTGGTAAAAGCCTTTTTATCAGACAGAATAGTTATGAGTGAGATCATTTTCAGAACACACTTTAGAAGATCGTCACTAGTCTCTGAGACCCTTAATAATTAAAGACCTGGGACAAAAATCAGCATTTGTGCATGTTTACATCTCGTGATGCCCTTCTGTATTTCTTATGAGCTGGATGGAAACAAGACATCACTGACACACTCAAAAACTCTGACCAAACAGACTCCAATATTCTAAACCATTTACAGCTCATATAAACCCCTTACCTGTCCTTCTGTCCATTGAAAAACACAATAATTTGTTGATGTACTTATGAAGCAACACGGCGCTGTAGGGGATTTCCACAGTGTAACTGTGGCTCCACCTGTTCACTCACATTCAAGGTCTAGGAGGAAGACAACACGGTGAGGAAACTATCCAAACATACTGGAAAAAGGCCACCGTCACACTCTGTGGCGACAGCTAATGTTCCCAGATGTAGGCAGTGCCAAGCAGTATCATTTAAGCTTCAGACAGGCACTACACCTTTCTAAATCAAATCACTATCAGCCAGTGACCAAAGTGATTCACTCACCTTATGTTTTTAGTGTTTTTCCTGCTTCCTGAGACATAAATCAAAATGAAAGCTAATGTTCTGTATCTGCTGGATGTGTCAAAGAGCAACTGTTTGGCTGCTTTACTGTCATAAAAGGTGATAATAGATGTGTGTTGTGTATAAAATAGCAAAAATAGAAAATAAAGAACGCTGCAAATATTTCGATCATCTTTCAGCTTATTGTTTGGTTTCATAGCAAAGGTGTAAAGAACCAAAAAGCTTTGATACGACCTGCCTGGCACCAAATGACAGACTAAGTTAGCAGCTAAGAGTCAGATGTTTCACACTGGAGATGGCAATGACTAAGCTAATAGGAGCTTAATAGCAGGTGGCCAGAAATACACGAATCAATGCTATTGTGGCCCCGTGTCTGGATGTGTAAATATGCAGCTACTGAGTAAATACAATAAATCAACTGCCTAATTAAAGGCAAAAACTAAATAAGGAAAAAGGCATGACATCATTCAGCATGTGGCAGACAGTTTTTTGGTTGTATATTTAGATGATGTGGATTCAAACGCGTACCTTTTCCTGATCAGTGTGCGTGTGTTGGTGGGTCATGCAGGGCTCGGCTAAAATTAGCAGTGATGTCTTCCTGTGTAACAGGAGAGACGCTGGCCTGCTAACATCAGAAAAATCTAAGGCCTGGCACATTCCACTGTATAAATAACTAGGGAGAGTTGGTGGACAAGGGGGGCGGGACAGAGAGACATTTTCAAAGACGGAGGAAGAGGTGGGAGAGGGAGAGAAAGAGAGAGGGAAAAGGTTCAGGCCGGATCATTGAGTGATGGGACAGCTGTAGACTACGAACATGGTGGAGAAGAAGAGAGCTGAATCAAAGTGAAGGTTAAAATGGAGCGACAAATGAAAACTTCCCAGCATAAAAAGCCCAGCATCACAGGACTTGTTTAGTCCTCACAGGCTGTAAATGCTGACAAAGCTCTCGTCCAGCTAACGGTTCCACAATTGTTAAACTGATCACATGAAACATGAACATTCATGTGAATATTGTGTTGCCTGCTTACATGAAAGCACATTTTTTGCAATGTGATTGCTGTAAACATTGTCATACTGTATCATGTGATAGGGATGTAATAGGACTTCTGCATTATGGTCATTATTTATCTCTAAATGTGTTGGTTTCTCTGATACATACAGTTTGTTAATGAGGTGGTGACACTGGTTTGTTTTTTCTGCGATATATCGTATGATGTTGCAGATTAATGTGCGGTTTCTGGATTTTTAAAACGAAAGGCCAATTATATTTTTTCCAACAATCAAACAGAAATTGAGACTCAACCAAGACTTGTTTAGTTTAACAGCCTGGTTGTGAGATCCTGTTGCGCAGTTTTGTGTATCTTTTTGTGGACAGTGTCCAAGCATTCAATATTTATGTAGGAAAGGAAATGTTATACGCTGCAGTATTTTTTTGCTGCCTACACTACAAACAATTCTTGTGATCAGCTGTCCAGTTTGCAGACTTCACCACTCTTTTAGAACCCATTTTTCTGTCCTTGGCTTGCACAATCTCTCTTGTTCTTTGATACGAGGAAAAACTGTTATATAAGGACCCAGTCCCTTTTCCCACCAGAAAACACTTTCAATCTTCCAAACTTTAGTGATGTTTAAGTGAGTACAGTGTATCCAGGAGAGATGGTTCTGACATCTTTGCTCACGTAAATGCATGCCACATGTAATATATTCTAACAGCAGGAAAGGGCAGTTAGAAACTTAAGCAAGAGTTTCCCTACACACTGGTGCTGACTGCAGAACAATGACAAATGCTGGGGCTGATATATGAAGGGCAAATTTGAGGAGCAGCTAATGCCATTTTTCAAAGCAGCTGAGGTGGTCAAAGCACTCAGGTGAGCTGAATTTAGATCAGTGCCGGGGATGACAAGAAGCATGAGAAGAGGTTTTTGTTGATAAGAATGCATTGCACCGGCCTCCGGAGCGTCTCCAGTTAGACATTGAGGAATCTAACTGTAATGCATTCTCAGGGACTCACCTCAGCTAAATCGGTCAAAAGCAGCGGTTGGCTTAAGGGTGGTTTATTTTCAGCATGCATGGTGGAAATCCAGCTTTTCCACTACATGCTTTTCTCAAACAACAATGCACCACAAAGGGAGACTATACTTGTATCTTACTGCACGCTTCAGCAGGACAGAACATCGAAGAAAAACAATATGCTTTGCAAGCACACACTGCATTTGGCTGTTTGTGCGTATAAGTTTATTCTTTATTATCTGATTTTGCGATTATATTTTAGGTGTTTTGCCTCAATCTCAGCTTCAATCACAGTGCCATGCACTGACCTTGAGTGAAATGATAATGATATAAACTGATTTAACATTGAAAAGAACGGTGAGCTATAATAATGATCTTGTGACAATGAAGCCTATGGAGCAACTTGCATCCTTTTTGGAATATTAACTGCAACTCCAACCCTGGTGGAATAGATTCACAGACGGATCAGCGGCTGCTCTAGCACGTCGTCCCTGTCCTTGTGTACATGTGCAAAACATGGATGTATACGATGACTGACACTTCACCACCAGCATTGAAAAATTGTTGAAGCTTTGACTTGTCACTGGCAGCACGTAGCAACAAGTTTGTAGCTAGATTTGTTGGCTTCCATTAAAAATAACTTTCAGACATTTGCTTCTGCCATCAGTCGTGCATCAATACGTGCAGCTACATTTTTAAAAGCTGCATGGACACATTTGAGATTGATTTTTAGCAAATGCAGTTGCTATTTTGCTCTCCATGTGCGCTGTTTAGCTGCAGACTGGTCAGAGGAAGATGGTCTATAATCAGACTGCAAATGGAAATCATGAAAGCTTCTTGTCATGAAAACCTTGTCCTTTGCTTTCATATTCTGCATATTCATTTGCAGATGCTTGTTTATAGAGATTACTGATATTCTAAAGGCTCAGGAACCAATCAAGCACCATAGTGGACTTTTAAGGGAAAACTGGAGGGTTTTTTCCAATTAATTTGAAGGTTACTTTTGGAAAAGTGTGGTATAAAATATGTTTTAGTGGATTTTCACATGTCAAAACCTGCAAAGTGAATCCAGAAAAAGCTATTCAGTCTGAAGTAAACCTTTAGACAGATGGATATTACCTTCACCCAGATCCAGTACAGCAAGCACAGCGCTGCTCCGAGCCTCTCCCAGGTGATTGTTGGCAATGCAGGTGTAGAGACCAGCATCACTCGGTTTGCAATCCCTAATCCATAGCCCTCCGTACTCTTGGTTCTCCATGTTGAGGAGTTCATCGTTATGGTACCAATACAGGGAAGGCTGTGGATCTCCAGCCACAGTCACCTTCAGACGGATGTCACAGCCTGTCCCCACGGCAGCGTTCCTCATTTTCCGTGTAAAAACCGGTGGGGTTGGGGTGTGGTAACCAGGTCCTTGAGGTTCCGGGACAACTTGGTCTGGGCTTGCTTTGGACCGTTTTGGGGGGATGATGGGACTTGGTGGTGCCCCTGCTTCATCTGCCCCTTTTTTCAGGGTCATTTGCACCTCAGCTTTTCTCATGGCTAAAACTGTCTACCTGGACTTTATGATTATATCACTACCTGGGCCTTGTCTTAGCAAGCCGTAGTCATGCCTTAAAAGGGCATTAGAGGCTACAGGTTACACACATACACACATACATTACAGCTAACATGGCGTTCATGTTTTTGAACATTGGAGAGATAAATTCATTTTACTTTTACTTTAGAAACACGTCAATAAGATTAAGTGCTCCTTGAATTGCTGTTCTCTAACCGCAGCTGTTGTTTGAAGAAGAAAAAGAAATTGTTGATCATCAGGTAATTAAGCAGATAGAGATAGCTGCCGCTCTCCTGCCTGAAGGTATTTTTAGGGCAAGACCTACTGGATCATGTTGCATTAACGGCTCCCTGGACTTGTCTGTTAGAAGTGACGGTTGCTTCTCCCCCTTCTTTTCGTGGTCTTCTCTGACTTTTCAAACTTTTGTAACCAGTTCCCAGAAGTGTGTAACGCATTCACTCAGCATTGTGTGAAAGTCTTCAGTGAGATTCCTCTTTATTCCTGGTGGCCTTGAGAGTGTTTCTTGGTTGGCTTCTGGTTGAATGGAAGCATCAAGTCCTCTCTGGTGAGTCGCACAGTGCCCCCCCCTCCCACCTTATCCCATGAGTTAAACCGCCCCACTCATGATCTCCCCCTTAGCTCTACCAGTCAGGGGAAATGACAGTCACAGCCCAGCAAGTCTTAGAACGACAGCTGCATGCTGAACCATCTGACCACTCACTGCTGGGCTCCCGCCCCCTTGTAATTTTTAGCCAACCTGAGGTCAGTAGAACATGTGAGGTGGCGCAACACTTGGTACACCAGAGGGTCTGCATGGGGCATATGTTCAATTTCTAAGTCACAGAGTCTGACATTGCCCCACCCCCCCACCCCCCATTATGTGTAAGGTGTCAAATTTCATGTGTATCATTCAAAACAAATTTATCATTGGAATAATTATGTGAGGCAAGAGTTGGACCAATGAAACAAATATTGTAGGAATCCTTAAGTATTTAGTAGCAAAGGTAGCTGAGGTGGCGTCAGAGGTGCTAACCTGTTGGCTGATGTTGGCTAGTATGTCGCATAATCCCCCCCCCCAAAAAAAAAAAAAAAAAATGTAGCAAAACTGTGCACATTGTTTTCAGAAACCATAGATCATATATTAAAAAAATATTAACGTGAGTGTTAATGTTGCATAGCTTGCCCTCCAGTTGGCACTTCCAACGCACAGGACTTTGTAACATCTAGTTAAGGTAGACCTTAAACAAGTCAATTTATTACGGTCACAAATGTTAGGTCAAAAGAAAAAATATCTGTGGGTTTATCGGAATATCTGTTTTTTTAAATCACCAAATACTTCTATCGGTGTTGTTCTTAAAAATCCTTTAGTGGCTGGTCTTATTTTTCTATTAGTCATTACATTCAGTTTGCCATCTGTAATTTATGACTGATATTGAGTGTTATAAGTGTTGATGGTACAAAGTTTGCCCACCAGTGGGCCCTCTGGAACTTCTCTGCTGGCAATACACATGTTTGAAGTACCTGACACGCACTGTGGAAACAAGTAACTACACGAAACAAATGGTGGAGACATCTGTTCATGATTGATGTGTCTGAATCATGGACTTAACAACTATCAGCTGATATTTCCCAGGATATTGGCTTTTTAAATATCAATTTAATATCAGCATCTTAAAAAGTCTTTATCAGTCGAGCTCTAATTATCAAGCCTGAAGTTGCATTTGCATTTTCAGCATCGTAAGTTTGCCTTGGAAATGGGAAATGTCGACATGCCCTAAAGCAGACCTTCCCAAAGTGTGGGGCCCGCCCCCTAGGGAGGGGGAGGGGCGCAGAGCCATGGCAACAGTATCCCACATTCTTGATTTTTAGTTCACAAACACTTGTTGTAATGACTACTCCTGACATTTTGGAGATGTTAGCGCTTTATACAGTAAAGTTACAGCGGGATACAAATAACATCAGGCTGATCCTGCCACGATTTGTCCCCCGGTTCAAATCACAGACAAACAGGATCCCACAGTTGTTTGTTTTTAAACCCATTTTGCACAGAGAGGCGTTTTTTTTTTTATTTGATAGCAATGTTGAATATTATTACTCAGGGAAAAAAACAACTACACAAACATAATCACACTGTGACGCCTCTGCCTTTGTAAATGGAGGGACAGTAGCTGCCTGTTTGTATGTAAGCTGTAAAACCTGAAGATAGTCAGATTAACAGAAACGTATTTTGTCTCTATCTGCCATTCTGCAATTCATCTCATGTAAACAAAAACGTGGCGCACAGCGTGACGTGAAAAAGGGCACATACCTTTGACGTTGCCTGCCGAACTCTGTATTCCTTGTTCACATGTACACGCAAAAAAGGAGTTTTAAAAAGATCTCCGTTTTCGGTGATTCAAAACGCTGTTCACGTGTGAACGAAACAGCTGCGTTTTCAAAAATAGCCGTGTAAATGTGGATGTAGCGTAAAAGAGTTAGTAGTTTATTTTCCTACTACCTGTAATTTATTGCAGATTACTTGTATTTGGTTAATTGTTTACTAAATGTTTGAGTTGTGAAATAAACCACAATGGAGCAAAATATGGGTGTGTGTGGTTGGAGGATGTGTGCGTGCGCGCGTGCACGCGCGGGGGGGCGAACATTTTTCTTGTAAAACAAAGGGGGCCTAAAGAATTTATTGTTTTGTTTGTTTCTTTATTTTATTTACTAATGTTCGATGTTTATCAAACAAATGGTTTACTTAATAAAGTTTAACATGAGAGACTTATGACTCTGATGTCCAACACTCTATAGACAAGGAAATAAAGTTAAACCTTATAAAACTGACACAAAAACTGAATCTGGAAGTGGCTTTCCATCAACAAACCCAAATTTAAGTTGTATAATCGTGTATATAATTGTACTTTTATCACAAACCGTGCCCAAAACAGCTCAAAAAACCTGCGGTCTCCCAGTATTGCTACACATTTAGTGCTAGCATGCTAGCTTTGCACATGTACTTGTCCATTTATATTTATATCAAATTCAAATTCAAATTTTTATTTGTCACGTACACAGTCATACACAGTACGATATGTAGTGAAATGCTTGGACAACTGCTCGTGACCTAAAGAAAACAAAAAAGGAAAAGGCTATGAATAAGATAGGAAATAAATATGAAAAATTAAAAAGGGTAAATTTAACTAGGAAGGAATAAAATATAAATTAAGGTTAAAAATGAAATAACTGTACAACACAAATTAGAATGAAGGGTAAATTTAACTGGGAAGAATAAGATAAAATATATAAATTAAAGTTGAAAATAAAATAACTGTACAACAAAATACACAATACACAATATAGAACTATATAAGAATGTATGAAGAAATCTAAATATAAATAAATATATACACAATAACAGCAGCTGTACAAGTATTAACCGGAAATGAAGAATATAGTGACCAGTGTTGTGCAAAACCAAAGTCCAGAAAGTCCAGTGTGTGTGTAAGAACCATATGTGTGGGTCAGTACTGTGTGGTGGTGTGATTGAGAGACCGTATCGCCTGCGGGAAGAAGCTCCTCCTCAGTCTCTCTGTGTTGGTCTTCAGGGAGCGGAATCGCTTTCCTGACCTCAGCAGAGAGAACAGTCTGTTGTTGGGATGGCTGAGGTCCTTCACGATCTTCCTGGCCTTGGTCCAGCACCGCCTGCTGTAGATTGAGTGCAGGTCAGGGAGCTCGGAGCGGATGGTGCGCTCAGCTGACCGCACAACCCTCTCTAGAGCTCGTCTGTCCTGCATGGTGCTGTTCCCGAACCAGGTTAAGATGTTTCCCGCCAGGATGCTCTCTATGGTGCACGAGTAAAAGTTCCTGAGCACCTTGGAGGGCAGTTGGAAGTCTCTCAAGCGTCTGAGGTGGTAGAGACGCTGTCGGGCCTTTTTCACCACGGTGTTGATGTGACAGGACCATGACAGGTCCTGCGTGATGTGAACTCCGAGGTATTTGAAGCTGTCCACTCTCTCCACTGGGCACTCGTTGATGACGGGGGTCTGGTAGTTCCTCTCCTGCTTAGTGCTGAAGTCCACTATCAGCTCCTTTGTCTTACTGACGTTTAGAAGGAGGTTGTTCCTCTGGCACCAGTTCTCCAGATTCCTAATCTCCTTCAGGTAGGCCGTCTCGTTGTTATCAGAGATCAGGCCCACCACGACGGTGTCGTCAGCAAACTTGATGATGGTGGTGGAGCTGTATATGTATATTTATACCTATATCTCTATCTTTATCTCTTTATCTTAATATTTATCTATCAATATCTCTGTTTTACACTCATTTTATACGAGTGCATGATGTTTGAGATATATTTGCTGCTATGACAACTCAGTTTTCCTCCGGGATTAATAAAGTCTCTGATTCTGATTTACAATATACATGAATGCTGAAAGAAGCTGCAAACTTCAGCTGCAATGAAAACAAAAAAGCCTGACATACATGGAGCAGTTTTGTTGTAAAAAAGGACAAAGCTTGTAAGACCTGGGCAGTGAGAAAAACATGAACCTTTTAATTAACCTCTTACACCTGGTAGGAAAAAAGGAAAAGCACAAAACCCAAGAAAGCAACGTTTTGGGCTGTAAATGTTAGATTAAAAAGTTTGAAAATCCACTTTCATAGCTTTTGCATCCTGGATTTGTGAAAACTATTTAAAGTTAGACACAAGTTGGTTAGTTGCACACCTGCAAGTTCTTCCCGGCAAAATAGGAGTTTCTGTGGATCATCCAAACTGGCGCTATTTCTGCAAACCCAACAGCCAGTGCCAGTATTGAACCAACATGCTTGTCAGTTATCAAGTAAATTAGATGTTTTTGATCATTTTGTAATCAAGAGGGAGTAGATATCGCTCCTCCGATCTCAAATATGGCTGCATTTCTGTGGCTGCAGTCATCAAAACTTCTGCTTTTTCTCCCCTATACAAGCAAAGTTCACACCATTAACCCAATGGTGGGAACCCTGTGGAGGGGGGGGGGGGGGGTTTCCCATCATTTGACTGTGGTGTCTCAGCTGATCAATGAACACGTAAACCTCCAATGACTCTGCGGTGTCATATCAATCACAAACAAAGGAGCAAAGTGGATGGTTTTATTCATTTCTCATATATACAGACGTTGATGGCAACCATATACAGATACAAAAATGTAAATGCATTTCTATAAAAATAACTCAATGTTATGTAATTGATGAACTGATGTTTCACAATCTACCGCCGAATTGTTGCAACTCAGAGTTCACTGGCAAGGGCTCAGTGTTAATGTTGTAATGCTGCGATGTCGTGTTGAAACGCGACATTTTTTATTTTCTCTTTCTTCAGAATCGTCATTGAAGATGACGGGGCGAATTTAACAAAAAAGTGTGTGCAGCAAATCAAAGTTAAATAATAATAAAATAGAATCTAAAGTCTTAAAAAGTATGTACACTAATAATATTATTACACAAATTATTTAAAAATATTTTGAAGTCTTTCTTTGACAAATATTAGCTGCAGTACAAATATGAGGATTATCAAAACTAGCAGTTTTCCACACTTTAATCCCCACATTAAATCTCCCTGATCAGCTGATCTGAGTAGTTTCAAGTGTCTCTGATGTTCTCACATGATTGTAGGCGTGAGCTCCGATGACAGCGAAAATCTGCTGCTTCTTGATGTTGACGATCTTTCAATGATTCCTATCTTTGCCATTAACTGCCGTAGCCTCCTTCTGAATTTCTCTCCCAGGAAAGCGTACAGCACTGGGTTTAAACAGCTGTGAAGCAGGGCCAGACTCTGGGTGACAAACATGGCCTGGTCCACTGCTGTCCTCGCTGGGCACTGATACTCTACTATCTTTGCCCTGAAAAATGTGTCCACTATCACTACTAGGTGGTACGGCGTCCAACAAAGCAGGAAAGCGAGGACCACGAATATGATAACTTTCATGGCTCGCTGGCGTTGAAACCCCCCACGGATGTGAAGGAGGCGATGGATGGTGATTCCGTAGCAGGGCAGCATGATGGCCAGGGGGATGAAAAAACCCAAAGTGTGGCGGAGAATTCTGGTGGCCAGTCGCCACTCATCAGCAGTGCTGGGATCGTATTTTTCAGTGCACAGTACGTGACTAGAGTTGTAAGAGGTGAAAGTGGAGCTGAACAAGCCCGGGAGGGACAGAAGCGCTCCGACAATCCAGACGGCGGCACAAACTCCCCAGCTGACCAGCTGTCGATTAGTCCTACGAACCTCCATGGCGCGCACAATCACAGTGTACCGGTCCACACTGATGCAAGTCAAGAAGAGAATGGTTGAGTAGAAGCTCACCTCTTGGAGGACAGTGACTATTTTGCACATGGCTTCTCCAAATACCCAGCCCCGAGTAACCGAGGTGGCCCAGAACGGGAGGGTGATGGCGAGCAAGAGGTCTGCGATCGCCAGGTGGAGGAGGTAGAGGTCAGAAGGGGTCAAAGGTTGCTTGCTTAAGCTGATCACCAGCCCCACCACCACGTTACCGGGAAGTGCCATCACAAAGATGAGGACATAAAAGACACTGACAACGATCATCACAGTATCTGAGATGGTGTGAAAGTTACAGGGCTGGGTGGCGGGGTCAAGTAAAAAGTCTGTGTAATTATAGCTAAAGTTCAGAGCATCGTAAATGGCACCAAAATCCTCCCAGGACAATGATGCGTTTGGTTCTGAGGACAAAAAAGAAAAAAAGAAAAGAAAGCATTAAATTATTACAAAGACTTTTCCCAAACAGATTTAAGTTGATGAAAGGAGGATGAAAAAACTCACCAGTCATTGTGATGTCTTCTCAGCGGGACGCACTGAATGTGTCACACAAAGGCATTTGTCTCCTAAATGATGTATCCCTCTAGACCCCTCCCACCAGGTCCATTTTCCTGTTTGCGTCACACACACAGACTTTGATTTGCTCAAGAATCCAAACATGAAGGAAGTCTGTTTCCAGTCCCATTTACATTTACACATAGCTGCAAGCATATAGCACAACGTCACTGTCATTTATTTCTTTTTACAGCTTCATGTGTTGTTGTTTTTTCTTTTTAATACATCATTACAGAGTATTTTTAATAGTCTTTTTTTGTTGTTGTTGCTAAACCACAGTGCTTCCCCCAAAACAAACCCAGGCCCATGATGTGAATCACTGTGTCATGGGATTACTGTCACACTGGAGGCAAAATTGAAACAGAAACCACTTGTTGATGTGGTCTGTGAAATCTGTGAAATAAAAAAACACTGTTTGTTTTGTTTTGTTCCATGCATCGCGATCGTGTAAGCCATATACAGAAAAAATGGGAAAATAAGGAAAAAAAGCCTGGGGTACCGTTCAGCCTGTCGACAGTAGGATCTTTAGGAGTTGCCAGATCATCTTTTACCGCAACCATCAACCTGTGCCCTGGCCTGAAAATATGAACAGTTACAGCAATCTGACAGCAGAAGGGTTACCGTCATGATGATAATTCAGTGATTGCAGATTGGGGAAAAGCCTTGAATGTCGTGCACCTGAGTGCACAGTGATGCTGGTATAGCTACAGGTTATACATGAGTTGTATCAGGGTTGCCAGATTCCCAAAAGAGATTGTCAGTAGATGCAGTGAAGCTGTCAGCATGTGAGGCTGATAAGAGATCCTTCTTTGTAAATAAACCAATGGTGTGGCTTAAGAAAATCCTACGTGGCCTGCTTCTAGAGCTGTTGTGCTCAAAAGATTTCCAGTAAACTTGACAATAGCCTTTCAGGCCGAGGGGTAAAATACAAAATGAAGCAAAACACACCACAACATTGCTCCACCTTTTCCGACTCAGTTTAGAATCCTATACAAATGATTTTGTATGTGTTCAAAATTTTTTTAAATTAGTCGATATGTTCAAAATTTATTGATGTAACAGGTTGAAATCCTCATGTCGGCTTCTGTCGGTACAAATCTAAAATATGACAAATCACACGACGCTACTAGACTTCTGATGAAACACTGAGGAAGTTCCCAGCTCATCACATTCTTTGTCAACACGAGTGTCTAAGATCACATTTCCTGCCACACTTCTCATGTGTGTGTCAACTTCCAGTGTCACAAGCTCTCGGCTTTTATCATAAACATGTTTTGAACATATGGTTCTTTGAAAAAAATAATAAAATAACTTTAAAAAATAGTTCTTTGAAAGGTGCTCAGCAGTGACATGATTGCAAAAAAAGACTAAGAAAAAAACACATCTTGGTAAATAAAAGTAGAAATATAGAGTTACAGTAAAATGAACAAGTGATTACAACACATGAGCAACACAGAAATGAATTCTGAAACAGTGCTTTAAATATTTGAAATGAGCCTCGACCTCTGATTGAGAACAGGATTAGTGTATCAGGAGCTGTAAAAATAATCTTTTGGATTAGGGATGTTAAAACTGATGGGTTGTTTGATTGGATTTACTTTGCAATTCTGGACCAGGTCAACTTAGATGCTCTAAGATACAGTGGGAATGTGCAGCAGAAATCTAGACTCACTAACCCGAACACTGAGCCACACTGAAAAAAACCTGCCTGATATCAAAGACGACAGACAGATTCTCACTTTTGTCATCTGTGAGATGGGATTGTATTTGCAGGATCTTATTGTGTTGTGAAGACTTTAATGGGGGGGAAGGAACGTTACCCATTAACATCAAAGTGTACTTGGCACGCCAATCTAACTTGCATGGTGTATTGCAGGGGTGTCAAACATAAGGCCCAGGGGCCAAAAATCATCCTGGTGAAGATTCCTATCCAATCACAGCTTTTCCCCACACATAAAATCCTCCCCAGCGGCCATTTATACTAAAGTAATTAAATGATAAATTTTACCCATTTACTTCTTACAGGCCAAACAGTCGTGCTGACAGATATCTTCCTTTAGAACTGGATGCAAAAACAGAATCATTATGAAGAAGTGCTGTGTGTTTGGAAACTTTTTTTTTTTTCAAGGTCACACAAAAACAGAAGTTTAAAAATTTGAATAAACGTTATTTAAACTCAACAGATTTTTCTCCACGGGGGGGAAAAACTCTTGCAAATGAAATTTGCAATTTTAGTAAAGACAAGTTGGATGTGCAGTGCTAATGTATTTAAGAGCTGCTTATTCAAAGGGGATTTTGTGCATTTCCCACTTTGCTGAAATTAAAATAAAGACATTCAGTGGAAAGACGATGATTCGGGGACGGGCATATTTAAATTTATCTTTATGCAGGTGCTCAGGATCTAAGTTCACCCTACAATGAGGTTTGATACCCTAAATTTGTCTTACTTTAAATATGACGTGAAGTCCAGCTGTTTAGACTAAAAAAAACAAAAACAAAACAAAACACTCCTACAGCTGCTTTAGGGATCTCTTGTAGTCCCAGCAGCACACGGATCAAACAGCTGGCCTCTACAGGCAACTACACTTTTGTTCCACTTGTGCACACAGAAGACAAAGGTGGTGTCCTGGTGTTTTTGTGCAGCTTGAAGTCTACATGTACGTAAACTAACGTGAAAGGCCCTTTCACCTTTTGACAGAGAGTAAGAATCAAACAAAAAAATAAAAATAAAAAGAGAAAAACCACAAGTGCGTCAGAAAAGTGAGACTGGGAAATTGCGCCATCCTGAGGCCATAACGTTTAGGTGCTTGGTGCAACAGAGGATATGAAGACAGGGTTTTGTCAAAGCAACACATTGCTTCAAAACAAAATTCTTAATGCAAATGCTTTCATTTGTACAGACATAAGGGTCCTAACCCAACTGTGATAAAGGAAGTTAAACAATAAAACTCCAGTTCCACTTCTGCTTGAGCAATCTCGCCAAAAACCTGAAGTAAAGAAAAGTAAAACGGTAAAGTAACCATTGTCTGGGCAAAGCAAATCATGCGAAGGCATGTCCAAAAATAACAATTTATCAATCTGGGCACTAGATGGTGCTGTAGAGTGCAATGATGAGCAGAAAGGAGGTTTATTTTGCCGTTGGTGGCAGTGTGGAGCTTTAATAGAGGTGGCAGCATGTTTACAGGACGATGAGTCTTTTGGGGTGATGTGCATTCAGGCCCCTGAACACTTCTCATGTAGGCTTTAAACTGCAGTGTAAGAATATATCAGCGACAGTACGAGTAACTCAAGCTCTCAAACAGACTACAGAAAAGCAAATGTGACAGAAAATTGCTCTAAAATTTATTTGGTGAACTGTTTTTGCCAGTATTTAAGTGGTCCCTAAAGGTACAGTTGATGGCCAACAAAGAAAAAAAGAGAAAGAAAACAACAAAACATGTCTTATTGAAAAGAAAAAAAGAAACCGTTTACTATCAGTCTACCTACCAATAATTAAAACTCAAAACTAACACCTTTCCTTTCACACAGTCACTTCAGAAAACAGTTTGGTTTGAAGAGTTTCACGTGGGCAGTCAGTTCAACTACTTATTTTCACAACTTAAGGCCTTTTTTTTTCCTCTAAAAAAACTAAATAAAGCAGAAACTGATTTCCTGAATTAAATGACAGCTAAGCCTCGACATAAATTAAGAGAAGAAAGTGCATCAAGTGTTCAAGTAGGGTGTATAGTTTTAAAGAACATGAAGAGGGCAAGGGTTCAGGTTGGTGTTTGTTTGGGAGTTGGGGGGGTAACACTGGCACAGAACTGGCAACTTGAAGAAGAAGGGTGCAGGCTGGGAAGCTGCCCACACCTCAGCCACACCAGGTCGCGACTATCTAAGAAGCCCTGAAAACGCATAAAGTGGTAGATCATAATCACACTGTGCTGCTTATGAGAGCACTACCTGCACTACGGATGACAGACGACACATCTGATCATGTTAGCCTGGATTAAAAAAGAAAGAAATTCTGCAAGTAGTCAGTTGTTTGGTTTTTTTTGTTTTTTTATAGCCAACACAGGCTGTGATGAAGACGGGGCAGACAGGTCGGAAAGCTGTAAGAGGGGGGTAAATGGTGACGTCCATAGATTTCTCACATACCACCCTCCCCTGCACCTTCTAACCCCCAATTTCATCTTTTGGCACGTCGTGGGTCCCTGCCGTTGCTAATTGTAACTGAGGACTTTGTAGCTGGTGGGGCTCCAGCAGCAGTAACCGAAGGGGCACCGTTGCCAGGCGACCGTCCATTGGGCCGCCCGACGTTCCCAAACGTGGGGTCACGGGGTGCACCAGGTGGTTGATTATTGTTGGCATATGGCGGCATGGCACCGTTACCTGCAGGTTAGAAACATGAGTCAGTCCTCACTCATTTCTGTTTTTTGTCTCACATTTGTGGGTGCGACTGAAGTGTGTTTTGTTTTAACATGTCACCTTCTTCCTTTTAAAATCACAACATGAGTCATTTGTTAGAAGCAAGCTCATGATTGCCACCTCATGTTTGGTGTATTTTCTTTATTTTACCGCCAAGTTGTGTTTTAACTCTAGTTAAAACTAAACTAAGTGAGAAAATTACATAACCCTTGAAATGCCAGCCTTTTCATCCCTTAAAAGATTATTAAGCACATTTGTGAATAATTCAATTGATGACAGACGAACTTCTTTTAGCTGCTTCGCCTTATGCCAGTCCCTGTCTGGAATCTGAGGTTTTGAGGCTCCATCAGTACAGACATAAAGCTTTGTAAATGCAGGTGACTACAACAACAAACCCAATGTTAGCATCAAAGTGTACAATTACATAACACATGCACACAAGTCATCAGTCAGCTTGTGGTTAACTCAAAATTTGCATTAGGAAAATACACTGACCTGGTGGAGCAGATGTACCTGAATTCTGATTGGGTGGAGAGTTCCCCCTCTGATTCTGGTCAGGCTTCCCCTGGTAGACAAAGAGGAAGGCCACCTTAAATATATTTTCACTTAGACTGAGGCATGCAGAAAGCTTGCAGAAGACAGTTTAGCTTGATTTATTTGGGGAAATGCACAGATCTGCGTGAGAACAGGACAACCAAAGTGTTCTTGAGGGGTCTGCACCAGCTGGCCAGTTTCCTAAGAGTACTCACAGACTTGTTTTGCTGGTTTGCTTGGGCTAGCAGCTCTGGGTTTGGTTCACTGAAGTTGGGCACTTCTGAATACACCATACAGAATCTGGAAAGATATTAGAGAACATTTAATCATCTTGTATGATCGTTTCAGCCATCAGCTGTATTGCACTCATCCTTATGAAGAAATGCCCCACTATTCACACTTTATCAGCCAAGGGAAAGCCAGACTGTAACAACCACAAACTGTACTGTAGTAGAGGTCAGTGTGCAAACTTATAAAATGAAATTTTATTCGCTTTAGAAATAAACTTCAAAAATGCTCCAATCATATTTTGTGAAATGCATTAAAATGCTTGACTGTGTTTTAAAACTGCCTAAAACTAAAAATGTTTTACCATTACATTTTACAAAGCATGACTCTGGAACAGAGTGATACGCTAAGCAGAATTCCAAGAGGGACCGGAGCATTACATAAATAGATGTGTGTGACCATCTACTTACTCTCCAATCTTCTGTAGATCTCCTCCTCTTCCAGTGTATAAGGTCAGGCAGCCTTTCCATATAGATGCATAGCTAGCAGAGAAATACCAGGTTAAACTGGTGCAGACATACAAAATATGCAAACACCGATCTCTCTGGCAACATTGAAGATTTCTACATCCGCAGTCTTACCCTCTGGTTAGCTTGATGATGTCCCCTGGCTGAATAAGGCTGCCGAGTTCATCCCAAACGGAGATAGCTATGCTACCGCTCTTGTCTGCCACCTTGCATGAGCGCACCTCATGGCCATCTTTCGTTTTGGTTACTCGACCTAACAAAAAAAAAAAAGAAAAAAAGAAAAAAAGACTCAAGGTACAAATAGCTCTACCAGAGGCCAACTCTCAACTTTCACATAGAACAGTATTAAATCAAAGCCTCACTGTATTTAGGCTGTATCTCTCATGGCTTTCACAGCAAAGCTGCCGGTCCCTTTAAGAAAAAGGAGCACGAGTTGATGTAGGGAGAGACCGCTTTAGCCTCACAGTCCAACTACTCACCTATTTCCAAAACGATGAACACGATATTCAAATTTTTCGAGCCAGGCTTCACATCCTTTATCAAAAACAAGGCCTCGTTTGTTGGTGCTGCCATTATTAGTGTCGAGGGTGGAAAAAACGGACCACTGATGTCTCTCTTCCTGTCACTCAAACTCAGCAGCTATAACTGTCGTTACTATGTAATGGGGAGCTAAAACCGTTAGCTTCAGCTTAGCTAACTAGTTAGCCTGTCAGCCTTGCTACTTCTAACACGTATCTTAACTGTTTATAACATAAAACACAGGGGACCAGCGCCTTAGATAACCCACATTAAACTTAACACAAACGCTTGTGACAGTGGTGAAGGACAACTATACTCTTTACAGCTGACACTAGCAGGGTGACAAGATAGCTCCGCTAAGGAACAATTCGCTAAATGTTTGCTAGCTCCCAGTTAGCTACCTTATTTTAGTTTCAGAATACGAGTGTCTGGATATCTCGTTTTTCGCGATTATCGCCATAATGTCAGCTTCATTCTTCTCATAAAATTAGCTAACGTAGAATCCGTTGCAAAGTAGCTGTCAAGTACTCAAAACGATGTTTCGAAATCAGATACCAATAGGCTGACAAATCCAGAATCCCTGGTTCAATCTGAGGTTCCTGTTTTAACAAATACCACTCCACTGACTGCAAGTTACATTACAGCTTAATGTGCTGCCTGTACTTCTAGCCTTTTTTAGTAGACCCACTCGATCATATAGACACTTCTTTTTAATGCTTTTAAACTAATCGACCGCATTTCCTTTGTGTGCCTTTTGTAAGTATAAAGAACTGTTAGCCTTGTTAGCGCGCAGTCTGGCCAAATGCTTTGTTATACGACTAGTGTGTCTATTTTTAACTATCTGTAGCCCCAGTAGCGTTGCTGTTGTTCGAACAACACTTATTGTTAAACGTCCGAGGTATTAATCCCTAAATACTACGGCCCCCAAAACGCTGTTTTTTTTTTTTAAAAAAACTGTACACACTGCCAACTACACGGTTTAACCTTCCTGAACAATGCCCCAAAAACTACGTCAGCTGTACTGCCGGTCAGTTTTATCTCCACCGGACGATTCCATTTTTCTACACGGCGAAGGGGTATATTCGTAAAAGTATATTTTAATGTGATTTTATATAGACAAATCAATATATAGAGAACAATTGTATAGTTGTATCCTTGTAAGATACTGCATCCAAAACCATAAAAAGGCACAAAACCTAGCTGTTTAGAGTTGCAAATGAAAGCAGTTGGTTTTTACCATAGCAAATGAATTCCATTCACAAACAACGCGAGACGAGAGGAAATGTGAGTTTACTATCAACCGTAAAACGAACGGTGGTTTGCTTATTTATTTATTTTTAATAATGTCGCATCCGTTTTACTAATCTCGGTTTATCGTTGTTTTTGTCTTCAAGGTGTCCCAGTTTAAACACAGATTTCACTCAGAGTGTAGAATCTGTCATTTAGCACTAGGTATCGTGGGTAACCCTTCGGGGACACACATTGTATTAAATCAATAAATTGGGTCCAGTTTGACAAGTTTCTGAACGATTGAGTGTGAGCGTGTTTTATAAGAAGAAATTTGTGGCAATCAAAAGTTTTATCGTCACGAACAGGATTCGAACCTGTGCGGGGAAACCCCATTGGATTTCGAGTCCAACGCCTTAACCTCTCGGCCACCGTGACTATACAATCTGGTCCCACATATCTTTTTCACTATAAACATAAGCACTGCCGAGCGTTTACGTTACATATATATTTGGCTGAATTGTGCAAACAAACAGTTGCGTTTCCTACCGTGCTACTTACTACTGTGCAGTGAACGAGAAGAAGGATGGGGCGGTGGAAGAAGCGCAGGGTGTTTGCTTGATTTCGGACATAGGAGGGAGACAAACACCATCAAAACACCCCGCTCGCTCGCTCACAAACGTCGGAGAAATAAAGCTCATTAGACGTTTTAACGATGTACGCAAAAGAGCTGCGTAAAATATAGTGATCTTAAATAAGTTTTTTCTTGTGGATTTTATAAACGTTGTATCGGACAGTAATAAAAGTAAGGTTACGACTGCTGTGGAAATTTCCTTCCAAAGTTTATTGTTGGCAAAGGAAATGCCGGTATCGATGTCCTCTTATTAACAGGAAGATTCCCTCACTTTATTGTTAGAAATCAAAATTAAAATCAAAAGGGTTTTTATTGCGAATCGCTTCTACAGAACATTTTGGTTAGTCTCCGTTTTAATTGGATTAAACTGTGTTAAAGGAATAATGTGATTTTATGTTACTGTGCAATCCAAATTAATGGAAATTTGTATTTCTACAGTATCTGATTACTGATCTTGCTACTCAGTGCTAGTGTATATAAAGTCAATGGTTAATATATAAAGTCA
Source organism: Astatotilapia calliptera (assembly GCF_964374335.1). NCBI lineage: Eukaryota > Metazoa > Chordata > Actinopteri > Cichliformes > Cichlidae > Astatotilapia > Astatotilapia calliptera. The sequence continues at coordinate 32,858,438 of NC_137437.1, forward strand.
ATAGTTAGTGCTAGGGATCGGGGGTTAAGGTTGGTCTAAGGTGCTGCGCAACATTAAACCACAACCAACCTGGATTTTGTTGTTTATATAGAATGAGAATGAATAATCTGATCTAATCTCTGTATCATGAATCCACACTGTGTAAATAAGGGTTGAGTAACCTCGCCACTCCTTTCAGATATGGGTGATACACAGCCCTGCCTGCTCTAAAGTGTACTAGATTCCAGCCCTATGACAAAACTAAACAACCATACAGCCCTGTCAGCAACAAGCTTAACTAGCCTACATGTTTTCTACGCAATTTTAGGTCAAAGGTATTGAATTAAAGGAGACTTACTACTAGGACTCTACTAGCTTTGTAGGATTCACATTTCACAATAATGCATATTCATCTTATACTGGGTCATATGGAGGCCCTTAATACATTCTCTCGCTGAAAAGGGTAGCTTGCTTCTGAATGGCCATCTCCAGGTGGTTTGAAAAGCAACTTTAAGCCTGAGCTATCTATAAACATTTAGGAATACTTGCTTTTAATGACCTCATACAGATCTAAGAGCAAGGATTACTTGTACACACTGCATACCTCATTATTTACAACTATAGTCGTATTTTATATGTGCATTCACACAAGTTTGACAGAAAAACAAGGAAAAGCACAATAGATAATCTTTACCTACCTCTATGTAAGATCTACACCATTATCGTGTTTAACCATAACATAGATTAAAAGAAAACAAACAAAACAATTTCAGTGTTATAAAATGTTTATTAATGTATACAATACTAAAGTCTGCAAAGGAAAGGTCAGCATGTTTACAAGATTGGTGAGGGGAGCACATTTAAGCCCTCAAGTGATGAGTAATCTTCTGCCATGAAGGAAACTTCTTTGGTTTAAGTGGTTATCTAAGTCAGCCGGCTAAGAAGCAAAAACAAAGATTATGTTAAACACAAGATCACTACCTGACAGTGCTCAAAGTGTGTAGCACACCGTGGTCCTCATAACTCGTAGATTTAACAATGCAAAGAACGAAAAGAAGACTTTTGAACAAATACACATTGTATACATTTATTTTTTAGCAGACCAGATATCACCAAGTAGCACATTTGCATGAATAAGCAGAAAGTACACATACACCTAGTGTTCAATCCATTTTCATCTTGGGTGATTTATATGAAAAATGTAAATGAAAAGCAAAGGTTAAACACACTCAAGTTGTTCAAAAGGATACATATCAAATTGCTTTACGCATTTATTCTTAACAGATCTTATTCAATAAACGTGCAGAGTATTGCTGTAACACACAAAGCACTTTCTTTTTCTCCAAATACTGTAATACCAAAATGTGCTGTGTTTGCAGGGACTGTTATTTGGCTTTGAATTTTAGTGAAAGATAAAATTCTTTACTTTTACTTCAACCTACAAACCGTTTTGACGGAAAAAAAAAAAAAAAAAAAGCTCTGAAATGCAAGCAAGCTGCAGAGGCCATTTATAAAAACAGAGCCATGAATACCCTTAGATTACTGCTTAAACATAGTAACAACAATAGTTAAACAGCATATTTAACAATTAACATACTTTATTTGTTTAGTTGTATTTCAACAGTGGATAGTAGGTTTTCCCCCACGTGGTGTAAACATACAACACAGTCTATACAGCTTTGCTGTAGTAAATTCTCTATTTAATCTGATATCTGATGTATACATAAGATTTTTTATATTGCTGTTCATTTCCCATGTTAAATATTCCCATTGATTTTCCACAAATGAAGCTAAAACAATACATATGTTCCTGCATAAAACATACTGACTGAATACAAGTGTAAGAACTTCTTTTTTTTAAATTTGTTTTTATTTTTAAAATGTGGCACATATATGAAGCGAGTCACCTGAATGATAATCTTAAGCTCAACTATTATTATAATTAGGAATGTGTCCACACTTTTAATAAATTGATCTTTAATGTATAGTTTAGATTTTATTTTTTGACTTAAGACTAAAGCATTATTACTCACTTCAATCAGAAGCAGTGTAACACATCTGGTTCCCACAGTTTAAACACAATCCTACTAAGATGCACATACTGTTGCTCAAAGGCAACTTTAGCATCTTTCCCAACAGCTCAAGTTCTATCCTAGACATCTCACCTCACCCTCCACTATGAGCTCATGCCCAGGAGCCTCTGCTGGGGCATAATACCTGTGGCTCCACGTACGCTGTTCCTCTCTCTGCACTCCCAATAAGGAGGCCAAGGGCATGAAAAATGGGCTGAGAAAGAGTCATCCGTCAAACCTAGGAATGCTGCCTTCTGCCTTTATCCACTTCTGTGACCTCTCTGGATCCACTGCACTTGGTTGGGCTTGCTAAATTATTTTTAGGAAGTCATGGCATTGGACAGCTTGGGAAAAGCTCCAAGGAAGAGCAACAAGAGAAGGGTCACTTTACAGGAACTTGAAGGAATGACTTTCAAACACAAAGTTGATGTTTGCACCTCCTTTAAAATGTCTCATGGAGTTAATTTCAAAAAATTAAAAACTCCACGGAATTTCCGGCATGGTTTACTATCACTCTTATATACAAAAAGCATAGTAATCCAAGCCTACTGGGGAGCAGTTCCTTATACCAGCTGGTGCATGATAAAGACACTGCAGGTGAATGTCTGTGCAGCAACAAGACAGACGGGCTTTAGTGATGAAACAGTGTTTACATTTTAAACATATGAATCCCAGTAAACATTTCACCATGAAAGTTAGGAACGCCTTCAAGACAAACACTTTAGAATCACCCAAGTATCACATAATGACAGAAATCTCACAGATACATTTAATTTATGTACTGAAGGCAGTTATCGCATAGCAGTGTGCCTCACATAGAAAAATATAATCATTTCTCCAAAAGAGACACTTAGTATCTCAGTATTAAAACGATGTCTTCTACATTTCAAGCAGCTTCTATACTGCAGTCGTATGCTTTATTTGCATCAGCGTGACTGAACTCAAACTTAATTCAACCATAATAACCACAATTTTTTAAGGATGTTCTGAGGGTTTTAAAATGTATCTATTACATTTCATTTCTATGTGATGCAACAGATAATTGTTAGAAGTCAAATGGCAGCAGTATGTAATTCAAATAGTGTTTCAGATAGTCAATGTTTAAATTGTTAGGAATGACGAAAGTGGATCTCACTATGGGACTATATGCAATGCGTAAAACCCGAAGTGAAGGACAAGAGGCAAGACACAACCACCTGTTAGTCTACATCAGGTCAGCATAGGCCTAAGATTTCAGTGAACAAGCTCTAGTCCACTACTTAAAAAAAACAAAACAAACAAAAAAAAACCCACCCCAAGACCTTTTCACTAAAAAATGCTGAAAAGTCCCATTCCAACTATTGCACAACCTGGCAACACACTGCCTCACCAGGCTTCGGGCAGAACCACGGTTGGCAAAGATTTACTATTTTTCACAAAAACACAAAGAACAAAAGAAGCTATCTGTCAGTGAGGAAGAGCGGGCCAGGAGCAGACAAACACAGCAGGAGGGAGGTATTTGGTCCCGTGCCCAGGAGATGTGCACCTATTGAAGTGGTAGGCACCAGCTGAAGAGAGTAAATTCTGCAACGTTGCCTTATTTGGACAACTTAACTACAGAGTTCATGGAGCAGTTGCACTAGAAGCTTCAATCTGAACTCTTCACAACAAGTACTGTCCAGGGTTGCTGACCACATCAGGGTTTTTAGACTTTTCTGGTGATAATTAAAGGTAGTGTTGTGGGAAAGGTTTGGGGGTGGACTACCTCGAGAGGTCGAGAGGACATTTCTAGTGTAAATAGGTGCTAAAGACGAGAACATGAGACAGTTTGCGGTGGAGGGATAATTTGTGCCTGCTGTGTGCTCAGCAATCGGAGAAAGAAAAGAATAAACGGGCAACTAGAGCTTGTGATCAAAATTCAATCAGATTAAGAAACTTGCTCCAGAGCAACTGCCGCTGCGGTAATCTGGGTATCTGCTGCCGTCTCAACAGGAGTTTTCTGTTCCTCTTTTTTTTCTTCTTCTTCTTCATCCTCTTCATCATCCACACCAAGATCATCTTGCTCTGGAAGTGCCAGACCAGCAACATGATCACCATTAATCTCACTTGATGCTTTTCCATTGAACTCTGCCTTCAAGCTTTCTGGGCTGGAAGGGCTTAGCATCTCCTCCACAACCCCCTCATGGGTATGCACTTCTGCCCGGTTGAGCTTGGCATCCATGCTTCCCAAAGGAGGAATCTCTACGTGGGCTCCTCCTATAGACTTGGGCACATCTTGTGAAGGAGACTCCCCGTCTCTGACCTTCTTGACATTGAAGGTCATGGGAGACACCTTAAAAGAGGAGCTCTTGGCAGTTGGGCTCTTGGGGTGGTTAGGGGTGAAGCTCTTCTTGATCTTCTCACGTTTCTCTGGTGGCACAATCTTGGTGGTGATCTGGCTCATCTTTTTTTCGATGCTCTGGCGTGAGAAGGCCTTCTTGAGGCTGTCGACCTTTTTCAGGCTGGACCGTTTGAACCTGTCAGACCTTCTCTCATAAAATACGGAAGTGGCCCCTAAACCTTCACAATCCAGACTATCTTGTTCCTCGTGTGTTGGAAGCTCATCGTCGGAGGACAGGTTAACGTTCTGGAGGACCTCATCTTGGGTATGGATGCCATCAGTGGAGCCTGTAACAGATGGAGCAGGCCGGGTGGATTCTGCATCATACTGGCTTGGTTGTGGGGTCTTGAGGGAGTCCTTGACTGACACAGTGGTAGGGATCTCATTGTCTTCCTGGTGGAGAAACAGAAGGATAGAAAGAAGTTTATCAAGAGGGCAATCATTTTGATGAGTAAAAGAAAACTATGAACAAGGGCAAGTCTGACAAGCAATGCGCTAATGCTGTCTGGATTGGCTATGGCTGGTTTATACTTAAATCTACTGATGATTGCTACCACAGTCTACATCCTGACAATTTAAGTACAGAAGGTGTGCTTCAAACTGCACTTTCAAGCACACATTACTGTGTACTTTTTGGTTAAGCACAGTTGTTTCTGATTCATCGGAAACTGACGTCTGTGTTTAATATTCTCAGCCTGCTGAGGACTGAAGAAACGAGTCTCTGCATGCCTCCCAGATTTTCTCCTCAAGGTGCCTGAGGAATTCCACCTGTTTCTTTGCAGCAGTCAAACACTTCATACTGTCTTTTATACCGCCGACCTCCCCATCCATAAACATACCGATAACCACTAACCCGGTAAAATAAGAAGCAATCGTTTCCATATGCAGACATTCATTTTGTTCAACTCTCTTTTTCTATGAGCTCCCCCGCCTCCGTTTGACTTCGTCCCCACCCATCTGTGCACAAACATGCTATCACACACATACACAGCCAATGTTCTCCTCCACTGGGGATTTATGAGCCTCAGTGCCCCCCAACCCCTGCCCCTATCCTTTCACACCCAGGAGTGAGTGCAGAGTGAAGGTGAAGCTTCAGTGGTTGACATACCCCACTACACATTTGAAATGCTCATAAACAAACCCTCCCTGGAAGAGCCTAAATATCGCCACTGTATTCTCATCTTTGAGCTAATTTAATGTAGCACAGTGTGAAGTTTGAAATGCATTTTAATGCTTTACAGTCCATAACACATGATGTATGAGCTGACTGACTAAATTAACTTCTATAATTTCTTGAAGCAGACCCATTATGGTTTTGAGTGCTTTTCTTTATTTTGTGACACACGCACACACACGCACGCACGCACGCACGCACGCGCGCACACACGCACACACACACACACACACACACACACACCCTCTGAGCCAAACCCTCAGGTTTCAGAGTGTTCTGAACATATTTTAAGACACCCTTTTCTGCTCCTCAATCTGTATGATGTCAGAGTGGATGTTCCTTATATGGTAATTTCAGCCACATGAAGCCCCTCCCACGTTCTGCTCAAAGGACGCAATTACGTGTACATTAAGTTGATCGATTTCTTTGAATATGTGAACTTTGTGGGAAATCTGTCACTGTAATGTGAGGTCACAGATCAATAGTGGAGGAGCACATTTTTGAGATCTTTAACATCTACATATATCAGTTATAATAACCAGTAAAGGTGCCATTAACCTTTATAGCTGACTAAAAGTAAAGCTGAACTAAGCCAAAAATAAAACTCTGGCTAGAAAAAAAAAAAAAAACTTACAATATTAAATACAATAAAGATCTCTTTCTAGTCTTTGTCGGTTTTGGTCATTTCTTTTCCAAAAGAAAGAAAAAACAAAAAAAAAAGGGCCCGAGGAGACCTTGACAAATCTTTTTTTATTGCAACTAGGGTGACTCAATAAAAAGACAAGACTGTCAGTCAAGTATTTGTGTTGCAGTTCCTCTTCTGAGCTTCTTGAACATTGCCCACTGCCAAATACCACTCATATTATCATAAAAAATGAAACCACTAGCTTTTTCTTTGCATCTTGCACGTAAGAAAGAGTCTTCATTCAAATATGACTACACTTTAAAGAATGCTCTTGGGTATTATGAGAACGCTTAAAGCATCAGGATGGTTTGTTGTTGAATGCCACCATGCATCTTTCTTGGAGTGGACTGGGCCAACCACACTGGAACAAGGCCAACAACAAGGTCTTTGAAATGCCTAAAACGTGCCCCATTCTGTACAATTCTGTAGCCCTTTTGTTGATGCATAAAAAAGATGCAAAATGATAATAATTATAAAATGAGTCATGATATAAATAAATTTTGCCTTAGTTAAAAAGCCCAATCAGTTGCAACAATATAAATTACTGTGATTGCAGTGTTTGTATGCAAAAGATTTAACTCTTTATTTGCAAGAAAACATCCTCACATTTTCAATGTCATTTCTGAATTCGTCTGATCTTCTGCACAAACTCAACCAAACTGGGTGACATGAAATCTGAAATACTCCAAAACACACCATTTGCCGCATGCTCGTAATTTCCCAATGTTTAAAATGTATATGGCCCATTTCTAAACGTATTCATGCTCTGCTGTCATTTATTGCATCCTTTGTGGGAAGGAAAGTGAATTTCATGAAGCCTTAGTGAATTCTTTCAGCTGTTTATCTGTCATGCCATAGCAGATAAGCATCAATCTCTGTCATCGGTAGATGACAACTTCTTTAGGAATAGGCAGATAGCGGCCGGTCAACGATATAGCAGTGTTCACCTGAACTGTACATTCCGAAAAAATGAAGACAGGCTATGTTCTGCTGCCGTAGCTTTTCCGAGCACCTAAACTACAACTTATGTAAAGCTTTTGTGAAATGGTAAGTAATGCCCTCCTGTTTTTAACCACCTTGCAGATGCCTGATATCTCCAGCTTCATCTGAAACATGCAGCTGTGATTCGCAGTTGAGGTGTGCCAAGCCAATAAATCTGTCAGCATGTTATATAAAGCACAACACCCAGAAAACCCAGGGACACATTTTTTAAGGTGAAGGAAAAGAACAATGCATGTTTTACAGCTTCAGAATATAAAATGCAATATAGACAGAGTAAAGTTGATAAAGCAGATTCATTTCAGAAGTGCAAGCCAGTTACAACAGCTTCCAGAAATCATATGGCAATTTCTAAAGAAATTACACCTCATGAAATTTCTTTCTGGGATGTTTATAAGAAATACAAAATCTCAAAGAAATCATGATCTGAGAATGTAGAAAGTCTTTATTCACCACCAACCAGTGTTAGGTGTAACCCTTCACAAAACACTGTTATTCTACATAATAGTTATAGTTACTTTTTAAATGCTAGTAATTATTTGCAAGTAAGGTGTCACTCTGAGGAAAATAACAAGCTTGACGCTGGTTATGTGGTGCAGAAAATGCTACAAATATCAACTTACTATGCAATGGGGTAAAGTCAGTAGACTCAGAGTTAAATATACAGTAGAGTAGATAACCTGCTGGCTGTGTAACCAACCTGTGCAAGAAAAATGCACTTGGGTGTTTACTTTTCATCACGCAACTAACCAGTTACTTATTGATATGTAATGCTGTAATTTTAAAAATTACATTTTAATAGAAGAATTCTTTCAATGCAACCCAAAACGTTTCTTTAAAAAACAATATCAGCCCAAAAGTGCCCTCAAAAACAAATGAGGGTTGCCATCTGTCCTACAAATTGGGAACTGTGATGCACTCTGGATTTTGGGCTTGAAATCCCCCCAAAAAAAGACAAAGAGTGGCACCTTGGGGAACAGCTCTGGTTACCCGCTGCCTCTCAGTTGGTTTAACTGTAATCTCTCCCTTTCAGTTTTGTTCTCTGTGGCACTTCATTGTTGTTCGTGAATGGGCAGAATCTGAATGCCCTATTTTGGTGCTGGTCTGACACTGCAGGACCGCCACAGAAACATGTTCATGCACACACAAATCAGAATAGCCAGGAGCTCTGAGGGTGACAGCTTAAAAAAAAAAAAAAAAAAAATCAAACACATTAGAGATTACAGAGAAATGCCAGAAATCTCACTTCTAGGAAGATGATGGTGCTCCAGGCTTTGTGCTTATCTCCTCTGTTCGTGTGTGTACACTTCAGATTGAGTTGGGCAGTTTTAATCAGCATGATGTATGAGATTTCTTAAGGGTTAAGCACCCATCTAAAATCTGACCAGCTGTGATTAGCAAAAAAATCAGAGCCAATATGGCCTCTCCTGACCCCCAGTGGAGCATTTCCTGGTAATAAACACTAATCTTCCCTGATTGTTCTGTGCAGTTAAGGTTTCTAAAGATTCAATCTTGACACCTCTGCACCAGTCTGGGCACGTCACAGACTTTGTGATTTGGCTCAAACATGTTTGGGGTAATCAGTGTGGGTGCTGAAGTGTGTGTGGGAGGCAAATTAAACACAGAGACTGAGTTCTGAGCCCACCTGTGACTAAATCTACAAGAGTTTGTTCAGTAACACTGTTATTAACTGAGACATGCATTGCTCAAAATGTATGGAGATGGCTTTAAATCCAAGAAATGTACATTGCGCTATATTTATGGGACTCTCTATAGAGAACCACAGGGTAACCAGTGCGATTGCTTAATCTAAAACAACTAAAGTTGTTATGAAGGGGTAAACTACCTATGGAGGACAATCCAGTGTTTGTGCCAGGCTATAAACATGCTTGTAGTGCTTCTAATGTAATAATTTTAACCTGGGATTTGTGGGACAATTTGTCAGCACATAAGGGTGAAGTAGCTTTTAAAGAAAGGATCTTTTTATTACTTCGTGAATCAGAAACTACCGTCTACATTTTAGGCCCTACATGTTATTTAGAAAACTTTGTGAATATAGATGGGAATAAAAGCAGAAAGTTGGGTGGATTTACACTCACTAGCCACTTCTTTACTTGCACCACTAGCACTGGGTTGGACCTCCTTTTAAAACCGCCTCAAATCTTTTTGGCACAGATTCAACAAGGTGCTGAAACATTCCTCAGAGATTCCTCAAGTCAGCAACAGCCTGTGGCATTTAGATGATCAGTTTGTACTAAGAGGCCTGACCTTACCATCTGAATGTCGCAGCAGAAATCAAGACTAATCAGACCAGGCAATGTTTTTACAATCTTCTGTTGTCCAGTTTTGGTGAGCTCGTGCAAACTGTAGCCTCTAGTCTGCATCTAGTGTGGTTTTCTGTCGTTGTAGCCCATCTGCTTCAAGATTTGACGTGTTGCGCGTTTAGAGATCCTCGTCCGCATACCTTGGTTGTAGTGAATGGTTGTTTTGAGTTACTGCTGCCTTCCTATCAGCTCAAAGCAGCTTGGACACTCTCTTCTTAAGTCTGACATCAACAAAGCATTTTGCTCAGAGAAGCTCAGTGAAATCTTTGTCTTTTTGGACCAGTCTCCAGAAATTCTGCAGATGGGTGTATGAGAAAATCCCAGCAAATCAGCAGTTTCTGAAATACTCAGACCAACCAATAACCATGGCGCATTTAACGTGATTAAAATCATCTCTCTTTCCCCATTCTGTTCAGTCTGAATTTCATCAGGTCATCTTGACCATGTCTACAGGAGCCAAGTTGCTGCCATGTGACTCGCTTATTAGACACCAGCATTCAAATGCAGATTAATGGATGTATGTAATGAAGTACCTCATAAGAGCTACCAGAGATGAAATTTGAGATATAACTTTGGTTTGTTTGGCTGCCCAAGTATATTAAAATAGTGTGATATTAGCTTGCCCTCAGATTAGCTCCCAACAGTGTTAGCAAGCAAGCAACAAACAAAATTTCCCTAAATACCATTTGACCCATGAGTGTCCTGTGTGTGTGTGGACCTTGCATTCTGGTACAGGGCTCTTGGGAACCCTCTTAATTAATGCACCATCTAAGCAATCGCTCATTAGCCCCCGAGAATGCAATACAGCATGTGTGTTTGAGTGTTTGTGTGCAGCCATGTAGGACGCCAACCATTATAATTAAAATATATTTGGAAGCAACCACAAAACAAAGTTAATTTAGTGTGACAGGCAGTTTACTGTACATTACAGGGCACACACTTCAAAGATATCTTGTACTAATAATTATATAATGTAGTTCAAGAGCCCATGTAACTGTTGCATGTAGGCCTGTCAAGATAATTATTTCATTGACTGAATATATGCACATGAACACATTTTTTTCTCCGTATTGTTGACCACACATTTGTTTATGTCAAATTACGAGCAGCCTTTTAGCCTACACGATGCCACAATGCACTACAGGATTTTCACCACCCTTCTACGACTTGGGGCCGCGCCTACGCGGGATGAACGGGAAAAGAACATGCCGAGACACGTTTTTCTCTCATACCTTCCCATACTGCTTATGTTTTTTCCCCTCCTTCCTTTCAGTCTTGTTTTCAGACAGCTCCTCCACAGACATGAACACCACACACCATAGTAATTCACGGAATATTGCCTATAAAACAACAACTGTGACCTTGGGCACATTTTGGATGATCCATTAGGTGATCACTTTGTACAAGTGTAGAAAGAATAGATATTCTTGTGAACTGTGGACAGATTACTAGATACTTTGCTATGACATGAGCTCATTGGTATTTTGGCTAGATGAGCTAAAGACAGAATTATCCATTATGTCATCGATTGTTTTATTGACTCTGTATTTACAGATTTACACTATTATTAGTGCAGCCTAGACTTAAAACTAGTAGTAGATTAAGAATAAAATTCTGCACGTCAGTCAACAAAACTGAAGCACAGACTCCCTGATTACATTAAAATATGTCAAAGGGCACCAATAGCACAAACAGGGTTAAATGCCAAGGGTAAGTAAGTAAGGTAAGCATGTTGACTCACTATTGAAGTCAACCTCAAGTCCTAGAGAAGCTGAAGAGACATCAAAGTAGGTGCAGTGAAGATAACACATTACCAGTACCTAAAGCTCATGTTTCTTCCCCTCCCTCTGTCAGCTGCCTATTTCTACTCAGAAAGTTGAAAAGATTGGGTTCAGAGCTCTCCACATCTCTGCTGTTTTGCATTAGAGCCAAATGAAAGAAGAAACATCATTTTGATTTTGTCTTTGTTACCTCTATCAAGGCAGCTAGGTTTTAACTGCCCAGTCAAAAAGCAGGACTCAATACATTTTGTTATCAAGGAGTGGATTAGAAGGAGTTTTTCTTAATTCAACTCTTAATTCACCACCAGAGACAACTGAACAGGCATCCACAGAGGCCCTCTATATGCAATGTTTGATAATTCACTGCTCTTTGAAAGGTTGTATTAATTCATTAACATGTCACCCATGCTACCAAACAATACGGTTTTTCCTGGGACATGTTTTTTAACAAAAGTAGCAATGGTGACAGGACAAGTTGGAGGGTAGAGTTACAATCTAATTGCAAGCATGCAACATGTTGCTAAGCTTCAAGAGTCACTTGCTGTACTCAGATAAAGAGATCAGGGTGGGGAAAGGCAGAGTTGCAACTGAGTGAAAGAAGTGAACTGGGCTCGCATTACTGGATGAGTGACTTCATGTTTACACCGCATGCACCATGACATCCTATACTGTTTCTTTTGTATCTCTTCTCTCCTCTTAGTTTACATATGCGTGCACGTGAATACAAACATCCGTTCACATATTCAGAAAGCACAGGATGGACCTCAGAGGACAAATCCAGTCTTTGGCTTTCTCGACATTCACATGAACCTCAACTGGAGTTTCTGTTTAGACCTTATTGGCAAACTTCACCATTAATAGCTCACGGAAAGAAAATAATCAGGACACCAAAGCACACAGCAATTAAATGTGTGTTTTTCTGGCTCTTCAGCTGAACGGGGTTCCACCAGGTGAGGCTGGAGCAGGTGTGCTGGTATAGTTAGTCAGGTGGCCTCCTGGGAACAGCAGCAATGAGAGGGCACAGCATCACCACCACTCACACAGAAATCTCTGTTACTCTTGTAATTTTAGAATGAGGAAATCTGGAAGTTTATTTTAAAAAGAATAAACAGACGAGAGAGCGGAATGACTCTGTGCTGCTCGCACAGAATGGACAGCTCCAGATACAGAGATTTTTTACCCCCTTTTTCGACAGTCAAAACAAAAGGTCAAATACAAAGTTGTGAAAGATTTCCATCTTCCCACTGTTTCAAAATTTGCCAATCCTCACTATCTGTACAATACCACTGTCCATTACACCACAGCCATGCTCGTCGATTCCCAGAACAATAGCAGTGTCAAGTCCACCTGGAACTCACATGATTGCGCACATTTGCAGTCACTTTCACCCCTACCCAGCTTTTTCCAAAACCTCACATCCCGTCTACCCTCCAACCCAGTGTGAATGAAGAGCCATCTGTGGACACAGGAAGGAAATGAAGAAAAGGAAATTGAATTCTACTATTCTGACTGTAATTTTACCAAGAGACCTGATAAAATACCACTGTGCTCTACACATTCACTTCTGAATGTAGAAACAAGGACTGTATTGTAGCCCGTCATTCCAAATATGTATCAATTATGACAAACATGATCATAAAAACAGAAGAAAAAAAAAATCTCATCAACGACTTTGCTCCAATTTTGAATCCTGCCCCTTGGCATAATACCCACAGAGCTTTGCAAACAACTCGGAGCATTCTTTTGCATTTGCACCCCTCCCATATCTGCCTCACCAAAAGAAAACAGCATGTTTACTGGGCCTGCGAGCTTGTGTAATTGCACAATACAATAACCAATTGAGCCACGATGTCATGCTTACGTGCTGGCAGAATGGAAGCTGTGGCAGTCTAGAGAAGCTGCCATTATTGCTGTTGACATAAATGATGATGTTGAGGAAACCTGTTGACACAACCTATTATTTACAGGACAACCGTGAGTGCACTTTGGCTGCTGATGCGCTTCATATTCTGTCACATAAGCTCTCCAGTCCTAATTAATTCACCTATGGCCTCGTATCCATTATACAAACCCATTATTGACTTGATCTCTGGAGCCTTGTCGCTTATTGTACTTCCTCTGCATCAACCAGATCCCAAAGTTTAGCACAATCTACCCAACAGAGAATGATGCAGAGTGCTAAATAATATCTTCACTAGTTTGCACTCTTGTGTTAACCCCCCTTTGCTTTTTTGTTCGAATCTCTCAAGATCCTTCTTCACACAAAGCTCATTGTGTGTGTGCGTGTGTATCAAAACCATTGTTTGATAAGGGCTGTGGGAGCATTTTTGATAAGGCTCTCTATTTGTCACAATGTTTACTCCATACAAAGGTTAAAGGGCACATGAGTCCGCAGTACAGACAGGAATGCTAACATGTCAAATTTTCACATTCCGTTTAAGAGCAGAGGAATGAGAACAAAATAGTTATTGTTGTCTCTCTTCCGGGCATGAATGTAGAGGCCTAAAAGAAGGGATTAGACAGATCACAAAAGTCAGAAACGGCAAACGACTCTTTACCCCTCAAAGGCCTACTAGGAATAACGCTACAAGCGCTTTCCTGAACTCAATTATTGGATTTGCAATGGAAGCAAAGCTACTCTTGGAAAAAATAAATAAATCTACAGTAATGTCATCACACACACGTTTTTGCTGACATATAGTGACATGTCAAAACCTGTCAAAAAGGTGACATTACCCTTAGTCTGTACTTAGTTCAATGTGTGGGCAGGGTGGGGCTTTACACACATTGTGAAACAGAGAGCAGAGGACACAAGTGGCAGCTTTGGCAGCCAGCCATATAAATTAAATAAGTGCACATTATTAACAAACCAAAATGTTCCGTTTCTTTTGTATTTAGTTTCTTCCCCCTCCCTTTTAATTCGATTAAGTAGAAGAGCTTCAGTCTTTCCATGTTTTACACTGATCAGCAGTTGCTGAGAAGCTTTTGCTGCACTAGCAGTGAGATTATAAGGCAGTTTCAACTCCAGTAACTTCCTCCTCACTTCAGTGGTCTCTCCTTTGCTCTACATGGACATGATAGAAGGTGATGGGCATCTTGTAACAGAGCATATCATGAAACTGACATATACACACTGAAACCAAGAGCACAAAAACTAGTGAAACTGTACACCGCACAGAAATTCAAGAAGTGCACACAATCCACTTTTTTGCCTTCAGTTTCCTGGAGGGATGTCCAACTGGGAAGATGGGGCACCCTTCTAAATCCACGGTGATGGAAACACTGAGCTTCATTACCTTATTAATAATCTGAGATATCATGGAAAATGCTCCCGGCGCTTCCCAAATAAAGACGTGCATTGCATCATGCAATACACTGAGAGACTACTACCTTTGTTGTATGTCTGCAAGCATGACTTTACTGCAAAAATATCATAAATTAAACAGTCAGACCAGATTATCAGTCATACAGTATCAGTCAGTTGCAGATACCCATCCAGGCTCTAATGTTACCACCTCTTTTCTGCGTTATTAAAGCTGTTACAGATGCTATTTTACTCAAACATTCTGCGGTTGCAAACTTGCCTTTGCCTCAGAGGCTGAAACTGTTGAGCCGACTCGTCAAACCTGAATGTTACATCAGGAATAAAAGTAAGCACTTAAGGTAATAGATCCCCATTCTGATGCATGGGGTTTGCTCATTTACAAACTTCTGTATAATCTCCACACTCGTTCTTATACTATCATTAACTGACAATTGCAGGCCACGTATTCACTTTGCCTTTTTTTCTGACTTCCTATCATTTTTCACTCTATATTTATCCCTTACTCGCAGTTCTGCCATTTTTATTTTTTGCTGTCAGGAAAAAGCCAGAGGATTATCTGAGGAATGAACCCCAAAGGAAAAGAAAGAATGATAACAAAGCGAGAACCCATGCTGTAAACATAGTTCATTATTCAACTAGAAAGCACGCCTTAAAGGCTGCACACCCATTTGAGACTATTATCACTGAGACCAGTTTTACTCTTTAGAGTCTTGCTTCAAACAGCACTTTCTAAAAATATTCCTAACAGAAAAAAAAAATCTCACTGTAGAGGACACAAGTCATACTCGTGATCACATGATTCCTATCTAGAAATGTCAGCATTGTACATGTGGTCTAATTCAATTTACAGCCAAATGTAGCCAAAAATCTACATTTTGTGCAAAATGCATTATCACATGTTGATTCGTAAGAGGCAAAAAAACGCACACATGTAATTTGAGTCATGAGCTTTATTAATCCATTTCCTATCTGTTGAACTGGAACATGATAACAGATCTTATCTGTCAGTCACATTTAAAATCAGTTCTGTTTAAAGTAACTTTTCCACAACTGCAAAGCCACCACACCCACCTGTTGCTTAAAGAAATGGGAAAATAAGACTTTGATTTTAAATTAAACTTGTGCTCAGCTTGAGTTGCAGTGTTACTCGCTTACTGTTGAGTATGAGCATGTATTATACAATAGAACAGAATAGCTCTTTATTGCCCTTTATCATCATTGTACATGTATAACATTACTAATAAAGTCACTAATGGAGCAATTTGGAGAAGATGTATTGTATAGTTACTTGTGTATTATGTAACATTAGATTACAGCCATCATCTCCGTAAATAGCTTCAGATATTCTGCTGGTGAGCCAAGCAAAGAAGCACAATCCTCAGTATTAGTGAGCTTCTGACGAGCCTTTTTATTAAAGTGATTCTATGAAAGCACAAGAAACGTGTGTATGTAATTACAATAATTAACCATAATTATTCAGCAAAACTCATGATAGTTATACTAATCAGCCATACAGAGTCATTGTGTTGGGTTTAATATTAAAAAAAGTACAGTTAAAGGATAAACCGGAAAACTGGTTGAGAACTAAGCCAAACAATGGACGCAATACATCCAACAGCTATTTAAGCCCCATTCCTCAACCAAGTACGATTCAGAATAAAACATTAATGCAGGTTTGCAAATGGTTAACTTTAGGCCTCAGTCACAAAGGCCTACAGATGTGCTGATGATCATCTGGCAACCACCTGTTCCTAGGGAATGCGAGTGGTTGCTAGTAGTTACTAGCATGAAACTGGTTGCAAAGAGGTGTATGGTGCTGCATTGGTGGGTTGCAAGCAGAGTGATGTGGTGGTCAGTAGTTTGCATGGAAGAAGCTTATTTATCTGCAAACACTCAAACTACTTGGTAAGAGGCACTAAAACTGAAATGTGAAAAAGTAACAACATTTGTCTTCAAAGTAAAAGTTGCACGTTGGTTGTAGCACAAGGTCCAGCACATTCTTTGTGACCAATCGGCAAACGATCAGAGAATACACTTGTGCCCGGGGTGTGACGGGGGTCTACAGGGCTACCTGACTGAGGCCTTAATAAAACTAAAAGGACAAAAAATGTCATCACTTGGATCTTCCGAGATGTGGACTCATCTTGTGACTGAACGTTTGCGGTTCCATCTTCAATCTGACAAAAAGTTCTGAACTTACACTATTAGTTGCTAAGAAAGCCAAATATTACTTCAACCTCCTTTCCCTGCACTGTAGATGATTTTGTCTTTACCCATGGCTGCATAAAGTAACGTAACTAGTTACTCACTTTAACTACACCTTTGCTGTATTCAACATCTGCGGCATGTATGCACAGCAGGTCTGAATGCACTGAAACAGCTAGCACGGCTTTCAGCCATAACGTGGTGAGATCGACCACGTCAAAGAGGGAGACATACAACAAACCTCGACTGTAGCCTGCAGACAGCTTCCTGCTCCAACCTGTAAAAATACTGTGAACATACACAATACGTACTCCAGTTGCACTCAAATATCTAATTACTCTTGTTAGAAAACAGATTTTATAAGGAAAGCTAATAAGAGAGCCACCCTGAGTTCAGCTTGAAGGTTTTTTCTTGTCTGTTGTGTCACAGTTCACTTGAATATACAATTTGGGACTTGAATAAGAGTTTAAAGTTGTGCACTACAACTACTACCGTTTTGATTTTTTTCCAACCCTGCTCATTCAGCTTCTTTGAACTACCAGTACAGTTACAGTGCAGGGCTTGGAACGTTACCCGTTTTTCCTCCCTTTTAGAGAATAACAAAGCAAAAGAAAACAACCTTTTCTTCCTGTTTGGAAAGCTGAGATTAAGTCACAACCTTGTGTCGCTGTATAAAGGCTCCAAATCAACCGGTAGCAAAGCAAACAAAATGAAAATGACAAACTCTAAACCAATCAATCAAATGGTAAAAGGTGGTAAAGAGGTTTCTAGCCGATGCGAAAAGAGTGAATATAACTACATGAACGTTTTGTCCAGTTGACAGCAGCAAAACACAGTAAGTGTGTTTATTCTGGCCTGAGAGCCTGTTTGTCTTTCCTCGCAGAGCGATATGAAGGTTCTTTGATAGGTCATGTAAGTGTGACGGTGTGAGAGACGGGGCTTCTGTTGCTCCCACTGGCTCTCTGCGATTAGCGATCCTGCAAACCCAGACAATCGCCGAACATCCCCTTTCCCATCCCTTCGAGGAAAGAAGCACAGCTGTACTCTCGCTGCTAAATATACAGCAAAGCTCTGCACACATGCAAAGTGACAGAACAAATAAAACCCTCACGCCGCTCAAATTCAATTTGCCACAGAGGTTGACGTGGTTGTTGCAAGGCTATTCCACAGTGAAATAAACACAGATGGGAGCGTTATGATCTACTTAGAATAAATGACTTTTCTGTCGCAGCAAATTAAATTCCAAATACAGCGCGTTTCATGTAGCGTGCCACAGAGATGCAAATTCAGATAAGCTATAAGATCTCCAAGACCCCTCAGGTAATGAGCCTTTGAAGCGCGCCTATGTGACGAATAATAGGAAAAGAAATTTTTGCGATCCAACGTTTTACCTCTCCAAAGAGAAATTACCAAAACAGTCTTGACACTGTACACAGCGGAATCTCTGATGACTTGGAACTGTCTGTTTTGCGTGTGTGCATGTGTGTGCGCACACAGCAACAAAAGGCCTGGAGATGGGAGGGCGGTGCGGAGACAGGAAAAGCACTGATGCACAAAACAAACAAAGCCCAAGCAGCAGTAATTAAGACCTCGTTAGTCCTCGTTATGCGCAGGAATGCAGCAGAAATCGCTGCCATTTCTGACCGACCGCGGCCAAAGCTAGTATGGGACCCCTGCTCCGTGCAACTGAGGGCATTTAACCAACAGCCCTCTGTGTTTCCGCCTCATCTAGCACGTACAGGGTTTTGGATCAATTCTGCAGAGCAGGGAGGTGAATAGAAGAAAGTTTGGCTCTAGTGTGGGCGGCAAAATATCAAAGAGCAGCGTGAGACGTGTGGCATGTGCTTTAGCGAAGTTTCAGGGAACCAGGACAGGTGGTTTGACCAGAGAGAGAGAAGGGGAAAAAAAAGGTGGATTTAGTTTAAAAAACAGAAACCGGGAGTGAAACAGAGCAGATAAAAAGATACCAGACAAAAAACAGAGTACAGCACTAGATGGAGAAAATATGGACCTACTGGTACCAAATAAGAGAGATTAGGAGAGGTGTAAAGCGATGGAAGAGTCAAAACAGGTGAAGGAAGAAGGGCTGCATTTAACTTCTTTTACTACCCACTCCCCTGGGGGCACTCTGAGTGTCATTTACAAGCTCTGGAGCTGTATACACCTGACCCAACATATCAGCATGACATCCACTGGGCAAGTTGCAAGAATGCACATGTTTTGCACACACGCCCTTAAGGTCATTCCTAGTCTTTCTACACCCATCTGCAAACACTCCACCTCTTAGCCTGACGTGAAATTGGGGGGAAAATGAAGGAACATTTTAAGCAGAACCCAAAATAACAACAGAAACTCTACTCGTGCTCATTTATATGCTGCTTAGGTGAGAGAAACTCGAGCACATGCAATTTGACGGTGCATCGAAAGCCAGCAGCACTGTCCACTCTCATTATCTCCAAAGCAACAAGTCACTCCCTTCTAGCACATACATACTAAACGATCTTGGCACCTGCTGCGTTTGAACAACAGAGCCTCAGTACCTGGGAAACCAGATAACAACAGCGGTTAAAAGCTTGCCGAGGCTCTGGCTGTGTCAACAGTGCCCCCTCCCACCACCCCCCCCTTTTCACTACCTGGGCACAAACTAGTACACACATGCTCACAGGTACCCACGCACACGTGAAAAACCATGCACGAAGACTCCCACAGCCACGCAGCAATCATCAGTCGGCGCAACAATGTATGGAAAACAATTTTCAGTTCTTTTAATGTTCCTTGACAAGTGAGGGACGGTTTAGGTGAAGAACCATTAGTCATAGTTTTCACTCGAAACCATCTCCTGGAATTACAGAAAGTGGAGAACTTTTTTTCCTTGCCTGAGTACAGGTGTGATATGGCAGTAAAAGTGGGAAATCCATCCAAAGAAACCACTTGTCTCTCTGAATTATGACTGTGGGGTGTAAACAGATCCACTTAAAGTTAGATTCTGAGCCCTCCTCTATTATCCTGTGCAGCTCCATTCCCAGACACACCCTTCTCCTCACAAACAGGACTCAAATGTACTCGAAAGGGCCTCAACTCATAAATAATCTGATTATATTTTGCGTTGGTTTTTCGCTCAGACTTCTTTTAATGTGCACACGTGTTTGTTTAAAAGCCTGCTCCGCAAGTTTTGCAGAGCTGAAAATGAAAATGTCGCAAATCACTTACGACTCGTCACGTGTCAGTGCCAACCAGGCACATGGCGAGTGTGCACACAACCAAACACACCCAAAACTGCAGTCAAATGTAAATGCAAATAAAGCCAACACACACAAGTTCACTCATCTACCTTAAAGCAGTAGTCCAACCATTGAACACTGAGTTTTAAACAATTTAAAAGGTTACTCGAGTTACACTGAAGATGTTCTCATTTTTTCCCTCCGTTTTCCTTCTAGGAGCAGGTCTCACCACTCTGCCGCCATCTTGAAATGCATCCAGACACTTGTTTGGGCAGTTATTTTGGAATATTACCAGGTCATAAAAATGGCACGCATAGGAACCACAAATTTGTCAAATCTGATAAATAGTGCTTAGAAATCTGCCGACTTTACCCCAAAATAAAGGTTATAAAAATGATTTTTTCCCCTCCTTTTGACATTTTCCTTCCAAACCATCTTTGTTGTTGCTGAATTCATGATGCGTTTAGTGCTACGTCTCCCTGCCTGATCATGTCTCTGTTTGTAACGCCATATTTTGCTCTGCTTCAGATACTGTTTTAAACCCAGGTGAAGGGACCGTGCTGACGTCACTATAACGCCACCAGCGTTACATTTTCAGAGTGTGCAGTATTCCAGCTCATGCAACTAAATTAACTGTCTGGCTGCGTTTACAGACTTGGACTTAGAGTTTGTGAATAAAACGAGCTTCATATAAAAACTCGGGGGACTGCACCTTTAAAATTAGCACAAAGGGGCGTTTATTTTGGCTGGAATGCTGTCTGTGCGTCTTGGACACAACGTTAGTGTTTCTTTGTGCTTCCCTTACCTGGAAGATGAGCACTTTGAAGTGGTTCCTCTTCAGCAGGTGGCTGTGGTTGTTCTCCAGCTTCTTCACCTGCACCGCCTGCTTGTCCAGGCGCACCCTCACTTCCTTCAAGTGCCCGCTGGTTTTGCGAGAGCGCTCCAGCAGCTTGTCCACGTTTAAGGCGGTGGTGAGGTGGTTCTTGGTCAAGCGGGTCACGTCGCCCTGCACGCTCTGCACCGCGTTCTCCAGGTCGGCCTGCCGCTGCTCCATCCGCTGCTGGTTGTCCTGCACCGCCTCCATCATGTTTACCAGCTTGTCCAGCAGCGCCACCACCGTTATTGCGCTCACCTGTCCGCGGTCCACCGGGCTCCCAGGGGCGACCGCGCCCGGGCTGGTTGGCATTTTAAAGCCGAACCTGGAGAGGGTACCGGTCGGGGTCGGGGTCGGAGAGGACGAGGTGGGCGGGGAGGACGCCGGGCAGAAGCTCGGGATGAGGAGCTCCGGGTTCTCGGACTGCTGGCTGCTCTCGGGCTGGGGGCTGCCCTCGGGCTGCGGGATGGTGTGGGTGCTGCCAGAGGCGCTGCTGCTGGGCTCGGCGTGGGGCGCTTCTTCTTCCATGGCTCACGGGTGGTCGTGTGTCCCGCAGTGACTGCGTGTCTTAGAGGCACACGGGAAAGTTTTGCAGACTCTCGGATGCTGCTGCTGCTGCTGCTGCCACTTGTTGCAACTGGAGAGAGGTGTAAACTAATTCCTGCACTTTTCTCGGCCTCCACGCCCCTTTGCCTCTTTCTCTCTGCACCCCACACACGCACAAACACGCCGTGAACTTTCAAAACACCTCCCCTGCAGGGAAGGAGGGAGGGGCCAGGCTGCTATGGTAACCGTGAGGGCCTAGCCCAGTTGACAATATAGAGGTAGAGTTGCAGTGTGTATGTGTGTGTGTGGTGTTTTCGTGTGACTGCCACCCATTCTACATTGAACAAGCCTGGCTGCATTTGAAAAATATCTGTGAAGGCTACTATTGTTTACAACAGTCAGGTGGTGTGTGTGTGTGTGTGTGTGTGTGTGTGTTTGTGTGTGTGTGTGTGTGTGTGTGTGTGTGTGTGTGTGTGTGTGTGTGTGTGTGTGTGTGTGTGTGTGATAAATCACATACATTGTTTTGTCTAAGCCAAAGCCTGGCATGTGTCTCTATCCTTATATGTTGGTGTATGATTTGGTGTGTGAGTGCCCCGTGTGCCCCCTGCTCTTGTTTTTGACTTTGGCCAAACTGACATGGAAATGTGGAAATCCCTGTTTCAACAGTGAGCTCATCTGTTGCCTGGCACGCTGCCCTGGCCTTTGTGTCAATCAGCCTCTTTGTCGCTGTGACTGTAAATCTTACTTTAACAGTAACACAATTGCCTAATCTGCCTTAACATGTTGTATCAAGTAAATATGCCACATTTATTAAGAATGTGTCACAAAACTAGAGACAGAAATTTGAATAAGAGCAGAGAAGCAAGTGTGTTCAGCCAAGTCATTGGTTCCCCCCCCCCAAACAGAAAAACTGCTGTACATCAAAGCTAATAAAACAAGGTAGTCAAGCCCCCGCCCGAGTTTTATTGGATTCTTCCTGATAGAGTAAAGGCTTGGTTGGTTTGGTTTTCAACTGTCTCATCTAAGATCAATACTGTCCCACCCCTAAGCTCAGATTAGGTTTTCCACAACTACTGTAGCTCATGCAAAAAGCCACACCTCAAAACAAGCATAAAAAGAAAGCTGGCAGAGGCCACCACCAAATCACATTCATAAAAACAGTCATCTCTCTGTTTTTGATAACAATTATTACATCTCTGTTACTTTAATATGCTTATTTGCTGCCTTGGTAAGGGTTGCATTTGAACATGTGGTTCTGCTTCTGTTGTGCATTTCTGTAAAGAAGAAGCTGCAGTCAGGGCTCAGTTAGCTTAGCACAAAGATAGAGTTGTAAAATGCATGTCCAGTGTTTGCAAAATATACCGATCAGCGCATGAAACTTCATTCATTTATCATCCATTAGCACGTAATTTGTTTGTTCATTTAAAACCAAAGAGGACAGAATGACATCATGGAATTTTATGAGGGAGGCTGCAGCATGGACTATATTTTGACCAGGTGCAGTGACCTGGCCATAAAGGAGGTATGCTAATTAGTGAGCTTTCAAGTCGCTTTGTTTGCTTCAGTCAACTCTGTGTCTCCAAATAAAAAGCAAAGGGAAGAGTGGCATCTGTCTGCTCATCCAAGAACTCGTTCATTGCCAGCATTAACGCATATCGTGGGTGTTCCACTCACAAGAGAACAGTACCTCTCCACATCCATCTTGTGTTAGCACCTATGATCTATCCCTACTATATGCAAACAAACTCATTTAACATATTATTTGAAATGTCCGAGTCAATCTGTAGATTCTATCTTCTGTTCCACCAACAGCACTATAGCTCAGAAGCTGCCAAAACTAACGATTGTACCTGCGATTAGGCTGCACAGCCACTCATGCTGTGCCCTGCTTTCACTTCCGTAACTGATCAGCTTATATTTGCCTTTATGCAAAACAATTGCTAATAATTGTCACCAGCAGTAAAAGCATTTTTGGAACAGCTGAGCATTCAGTGCCTCTGATCCCATTACTGCAACCCCCCCTCACACACACACACACACACACACACACACACACACACACACACACACACACTGTTGCCAAGAGCTTGCTCATTGCATCTTTCATACTAAGCTCCCTGCTCAAGATTGAATGACCCTAAAAATTCGACAACTTCTGCTCTTTCAAAAAGAGACTGCTGCCTTTATTTACAAGACAACAAAAGTTTTCCATTTTCCTGTTCCAGCTCCCCGTTTTCAGTACATTCAAAGGTGACAGATTCCCACGCCAACATCCAAGACCAACACCTCTTCTCAAGGTGACTTGCCCAATAAGCCTAAGAGCTGTCAGAGCAGTGTGGAAGTGCTAGACACAACTCGCCCAAACAAATTTCCTTCCTCATCTAACTCTGGACTCCAGTTTTTCCTACCTCCTCTCTCTGTCACTTCTTCCCCTTAGAGATGCACACTTTAGTCAACATAAAAGCATGACCTCTTGTTCCTAGCTTTTGAACTCTGATTTTTTCCCACTTTCACCCAGGGGACAGAGTGAAGGGAATGGTAACCCCATCCTGTCATTTTTCCAGCTGTCCCCTTCCTTTCCTTTGCTGTCCTTTCCTCTGTTCCCACTATTCCTCCTTTCCTCTTTTCTGTGATCTCTGTAACACGTATGCTTTCCTGAGTCCCTCCAGTGTTCTTTATGGTCAAATATACATTTCACACTTTTCCTCTGTTATGTGAAGGAATTTTGCTTTGCTTATTTTTGCCTTTAGCTTTCCTGCAGATAAGATGGAACCAATAAAGAGGTCTTTATTGGAGCTGGTGGGAGTATATCTATACAACTTGATGTATTTGCCCTCTGGAGGCTGCAAGTGCATGACCTATTTCTGACCATTCAGTGAAGGTTTTTCCTACATTACAACTGGGCATTTTTTATTGAATTGAAAGGTGCAGTTTCGGTTAGTATTTTCCTTGTTTTTCATGAAAAAAAATTTCCCATAATCAAACTTTTAACTGCAGAAACAAGCAGTGGTTGAAAGTACTGCAGAAAAGAATCATAGTCCCAATATCCAATCCTTTGAGCAAACAAGCCTCTGCAAGTTATATTGATTAAACGAGCTTTGTATCCTTTGTATCTGGGAAACATACCTGGAGTTGCTTGAAAACCAGCAGCAGGGGGAGTGGCTGTAACCGTTGGCTGCTGGCAAAGTATCTGGGTGGATGACTAATCATTCAAGAATAGTTGATGAACTAGTTTCATTGAATCTGACATGCAGTTTCATGCATGGGGGATCATTTAGAATCTCTTTGCAAAAAAGTCAGCAGTTTTGGTTCACTTTCCTCTTTTTCTAAAGGCAACGTAACCAGTTTGATTACCGGTAATTAAAAATGTGCCTTTTTGTTTGCAGTGGTGACAGACATTGACTTTGATGTTTGCAGACAATACTGTAATCCATAGTGATAGTGGAGACGGGTGGAAGAGAGCCCAGAGAGGAGGAGGTATGCTCTGGGGAGAAGTGGAACGAAAGTCAGTAGAAGTAAGACAGACAATATGTATGCAGAAAAGAGATGAAGAAGAGAGTGCAGGGTGGGGTAGGTGGAGATGAGTAAAAAGGAAAGTTTACAAGATAGTGATAGTGACACCTGTCGTGATGATAAAAAGACAGGAGGCTAAGATGAAGATTTTCACTGGGAGAGACCAGGATGGACAGGATTAGAAATGAGAGGGACAGCTCAGATCAAGTGGTTTGGAGACAAAGCTAGAGAGACAAGACTGAGATAGTTTGGACATGTAAAGAGGAGGTGGTTATACTGGACAAAGGATGTTGAATGTGGAGTTGCCAGGGAGAAAAGAGAAAGACCACAGAGAAGATTCATCTATGTAGTGAAGGAGGACATGCAGAGGGTTTGCTTGATAGAATAGGATGGATCAGGTGAGATGGAGGAAGATCATTTGCTGTGGCGACCTCTGCCACAAGAAGAAGAAGAAGAAGAAGAAGAAGAAGAAGCCTGTTTCACCTTAACATTGTACTTTTTGACAGGGATAGCTTCTCAAACAATGGAGCACCTTTAATCTTTCTTCCTGCTTTTTTGTACCGTGCTTCCTTGTCATTGTTAACTGTATCAGTTTGTCAGCTCTGAAAAATGGCGCCCATCCTTTGCATGTTGTTTCAGGACATGTTTGTGGATGCAAGAATGCAACTGAAAGACCCTGAGGCAGAATTTGTACCACATTTAATGACAGACTCTTGTATACTCTCAGATATTATGCTCTGAAATTTTAAGTGTTCAGCTCTCGTGTCGAGCTTTTCTGACAGATAGTTCAGTGAATCTTTGCTTTTATTTAACTGCTGCATGTGCATTATGGATACTGAATTCACAGTGATGTTTAAGTCTGGGACCTTTGTCAGTGGATTAAACAAAAACATTACTCATCATCTTAAATACACGTCAGTCTACTTTTTAGGAAAACCTGCTCCAGCATTAGCAAGATACAACACACTCTTCTATTTGCTCAGTTTTTTGTCTTGACTTTCTAAATCCATTTGATCATCACTTTGGTGTTAATTACTTCGGTGACCAAGACAAGGTTTTGCTGCCCCACCGAGAATGGATTTTGCAGGTCCTAAATTCAAAACAACAAACAAAAAGAGGCTAAAAAAAGTTGCGTAGAGATAAGGAGAACAGTTGGGTGGGGGGATATTTTTGTTACCAGCAAGTTGGATTTTTAGAGCAACATCTGCATGAGACAGTATTAAATTATTAGCTGACGATAGGAAGACTTTCCAGGTTTGTCACCAGGACAGATACTGTCTAACTGGTGCTTAAAAATATTGGATATAATTTTGCATGTTATATCTATAACTGCATCTAAATTGCTCCAAAGGGCACCAACAGAGTTGAGTGCTAGTGATCATGGAGTCCAGTTAGTAGTTAGACCTAGAAGACAAATTGCACCTACAGCTGCCTGTGTCAAAACCTGCTGTCCCACCAAGTTATTCATGAAGACAAACCTTAAACCCTTTAACAAAATTTAAATGGGTGAGCTTGGGAATTAGCTATAGAGACCAAAGCTCAAGACCAAGACAAAAGACCCAAATTCCTACCAAAGTAGGACCAATACACAACAGGACACAATAGATTTGTGCTTTTGAACTAACTCATATGTTGGAGATAGTTAGGCATTTTGAGGCCTTTAAATCTCCCAAAACATAATTTTGGATTAACAGATTTTGATTTTTTGGAAACCACAAAACTGATTTTCCAGCAAATCTGCAAAAAACAAAAAAAAAACCAACTGTATTTCAAATCTAACCACCCATCTGTCTACTCAAACTCCATAGTTAGTTTTCTCTGGTTATGTGATATTTGCAAGAACCACAACAAACAGTCCCTGATCAGTGTTTAAATGGGACCCCTAATGTTTGTGATTACCAGCAACAATCCCTCACAGGTGGGCATACCTGTGATGATGCGATGAATGCCTGGCAGTGTTTGATTTGTATAACCAGCTATGACTGGATGTCTGGTTGCACAGTGGGAAGGAAGGAAGCAATGTTACCCTTTTGTCGTTAAATCAAAGGCCCCCACAGAGGAGAAAATGGCATGCTGGGACCGTAACAGATGGCGATGGATCTTTAAATGACCCTTTTTCACAGACCAGCGTGTGTTAGACACACGCTCACTTAAAGGTGGCCTTGTACGTTGCTAGAGTGTGTGCGTGTGTTTTCTTTGGTGTGTGTTTCTGCGATGCTATCAATTCTGGAGCTAATGGACCAATTTCCAAGGTGGTGAGCTTTACACACATGCCCTCAGAATGTGAGGGAATGCCTGGCATTTGTGTACTTCTTCGTTGGTCAAGTGTGCATGTTTTCATGTGTACAACACCATCAATTTTCAAACCAATGAGCCAATTCTTCCCTGCAAAAAGTGGTTGAAATGCCATTTGTTGATTGTAAAATCAATGTGAGGGCTCTCTTGCCCAGTCATTCAGCTTGGTGCTTCCCCCGAGTGAGGGTTCCTGAAACACAGCCATGTGCCTCCTAGCAAAATGGTTTGATTTCACTGTTTTCTTTTTAATTCATCACGGGTACTTCTCTCAGCACCACCTGTAATTTTCCAGAGGGAGATCTTCAAGTAGAGAATATGTTATTATTATTATTTTTTTTAGTGGTATGTAGATTATTCGTGTTTCATTACCCTGGAAAGCAAGACTGCATGTTTGAACATGCTGTTTAAAAAAGGAGCAAGATGAGGAGTCACGCATTTCTAAGAAAGGTGTCAGATTCCAGTCCTGAATGCGCTCTGGTCTACAGGGTTTCTTTTTGATGTGCGCAGGTTGTTATGAGGTGAACATAGAATCAAACCGTGGGTGTTATTGTCCATTTGGGGTCTTTGTTCAGACTCACATTAAATTTGAAGTTGCATCCACAGTAAAAATTGGCAGTGTCTTCTTCCTCCGCTCCACTATTACGGCTGCAGCTCAGAGGGGTTGTAACGGGTGAGAGAAAACAAAACTAGACCTGACAAGCTCAAATCTTCTGCAGAGTCTGCTGACTTGCAAAGAGAAACAGGAGGCCTTTAAATGCTTGTCAATGCAAATAGGATCAAACAGTTTAAAGAAGCGGGAAAATAAATGTTCTGTTCTTGCATAATCTTCCTGAAGAAGATGAAATCAAGCAGAATCATTAGTTTTATAACTAGGCTCTTTACAATAGAAGTACAAAGCACCAAAACTTAATGCTTAGACACTGTATGGAGTGACACATCAGTGTCCAATGTGGTGCTTTATGTGCAAGTATACCATCAACACTGACACAAATACAAGAAAACAGCCTTTGAATAGCTGTTCAATGTAGTGACCACTATGGGTGAGAGGGTTAATTACTCCCCAGAAAAGTAATTTGATACACTACTCATTATATTATTTTTTGTGTTACACATTGCCACATAACTTCCAGTTAGCAACACAAACCTTAGACTACAGTTCCGCACACAAACACAAATCTCTGTGCTGATGAGAACACGCATCTTTCTCTTAGTTTTTATGTATGAACACAAAACTAACAATGCAAAGCAGAGATGAAAACCAACCCAGAGAAACTTCAAAGCAATCGTCACAGTGATTCAAGTAACAATGGAGGCTATGCTGGTGCAATGCTGACCGCTCATCACTGCCTTTGTTACCTGCTGAAGTTCAGGCTCTGTCTGCTGGCCTGGGGTCAGCTTATACTCAGCTTTATCATCACTCTGGGATCTTGGCTTGCTTTGTGTTAGCATGCTGTCTGTGCAAATGCTTGCAAAGAGCCTAAGTTGTGTTATCAGTATGAAACTGTTGGTTCTGTCCTGGACGCAGTTTGCACTTTACCATCCAATGAAATAAAAGTAATGTTCATATCACTTCTGGTGGTAAAACAGACAGTGCATGCAATACAGAGCACAGGTTAAAGAAAATAGTTTCTTTATTTTTACTGTATCTGTGCGTAACCGAACAACAGGTGAATGCCAAGAGCAAGAAGAATTGTAAATATTGGAGGGTGAACTTGTTATCAGCTGTAGCATTTGCCAGACTCCAGGGTCTCAGCTGAGAGCAGATACTCAGACATTCACAAAGATTTCCTTCCTGCTCCTCCCTGGCCTAGAGCCCATTGGATCTGAGCCTAAAGCAGCAGGGGGAGACAGGAAACTGACAGGATTACACTGACTGGGTCCTGCCAGGTTCTGTGCAGACACATAAGTGGGTGTACCAATGACTGAACTGCAAGAAACCATGACTTTTTACTTTGTAATTTCAGTGAGGGTGAAGGGTAAAGTGTGTACTGTGACACTACACAATTTCCATTATGAGATACTGATACAACAGCAACCTTGCTCGCCCTTCCTTATAGGTTTAAAGAGGTAAAGTTTGTTGCAAGTGGGAAAATGGAGGGAAATATGAGTGCTATTAGATGTTGTTGTTCTTTGTATACTTATAATTACTGCTACGTGAAATGTATCCTTTCCTGAATATTCCATAAAAAACTCTGCATAGGTTATGTAATTGTTTAAAGTTATTAGTTCTATCAAAATGACCCAGGATTTTCCAGAGCAGAATTCTAGGATTGTTAACTTTTCCTTTTCCTTTTTTGGGATAGTCTTTTGCCGATTCCCATAATAATGTGACTTTGATGTTCTTAATGCACTAGGTGGCGCCTGGAAGAAGTCTCAAGAAGTGTGCATTCTACAGTTCGCCCTTCAACAGCCCCACAGGAAAAAAAAAAAGTAATTTTGTAACTCATTCTGTAAAAAATCGGTGGTTTAATCAATACTTATAGGGTGACCAACCATCCTCTGTCTTTTGCATTTGTTGACTTGGAAAAACCTATATGACATTTTATTTCACCATTCACCATCAGAGAAGGCATTGTTTAAATATGTTAAAGTTTTCTTTAAGCAAACAGTATTATTATTAAACTTCATCATGACTGGGCCAAGTGTCCTCTTCTTTGGAAATCAAAATATGGTCACCCCATAGAACCTATTATCATATTAGATATCTGTAAAAAAAAACAAAAACAAATAAACAACGCCCCCCCCCCCCCCCAACTTGTAAAAGCCTCAAATATGGAGGACACAGTTAAATCATCTGTACAGGCAACAAGAAGGCTACACGTTAATCGTGACTGGATGAGTCAGGTCCAAAGGAAATCAGCTTTAATCCTCGAACAGACCTTTTTCCATGCAGCAGACGTTTTGACATAAATAAAGACAGGTGTTACTAATCACATTTATTAGAACTCTGGGCTTAAATAGAACAGCACCTACAATGAGGTTATTAGTAATGCCAGTGTTTTATACTATTTAATGTCAAACAGGTGCCGTGAAATTGATACAATGACAGAGAAACATAGCGGTTCTAGTAAGCAGTAATGATTTCCTCACGTCCCTATTACCGGTTTTTAAAACATCAATTCGTTGTCGGCAGGATTCGAACCTGCGCGGGGAGACCCCAATGGATTTCTAGTCCATCGCCTTAACCACTCGGCCACGACAACTACACAAACAGTTTCGATATGAGAAATGAGTTCTGATGAGTCCGTGATTCCACTTTTTAGCACAGCTCGTCAAACACACACTTTCTCAGTGATGTTACCGCATCTGTGACGCGGCTGTGTACAGAAGAGGCGCATGCTGAGGTCAAGTTCCGGTGAATGCAGCGCCATCTGGTGGCGGCTGACACCTGTTGCACTGTGGTTACCTGTTACTGTTAAAACAGTTTTTAAAAAGTGCCCGTTTTAACTCAAGGTTTATTTTCGTCCTTTATTATCTAATTGGTGATTCAATGGAAAAAAATGGAGAAGATCAGAATTTTACAATAATACAACAACACGTGAAACAAAGTCATCTCCTCAGTAAGCAGATTCACCAAGTTTCTGATCAAACTGACCACAACTAAAATAAATAAATAAATAATAATTACACTTAATACATATTTATATATTCACAGTAACAAAAAGTAACAAAAATATTTTTTCTCTCCTAGTTTTAGTTTATAGTTTAGTTTTAGGAATCAGGTGAAAAAAATCCCAACAACAACAGCTGAGCAAACTCGCACTGAATTCATTGTAAGTGTATATTAATATAATGTTGGCGTATCAAAAGTAAATGCATTCAGTGCAGAAAGGAACTCATGTAAGAGTAATTAACACCATCAGTAATTATGTTCATGTGTCAGTAGCTGATGTAGCACTGCATAGTACTACTGTTGTGGCTGGATAAGGTGGGTGGAGCCTAATTTACTACAGAACCGCATCCCCTTCTTACCATATGTGTTTAATTAAAACTCAGATTTTAGAGTAATTTAGTAAATTAATACCCTCCTCAAAAAACTGAAGGGCACACTTGGCACTCTGCACCAGAGACAAAGATGTTTTGATTCCTAACTGAGCAGACTGATATTCCTGAAGTTTAACTGACTTTGTGATCATCTAGTTTTCACTTAATAAAAAAATAATAAACTTTTTAATTAGTTTATAATACCAGATATAGCGTGGAATAAAATTTTATGAAAGTCATAGATATGTAATTTATTCAATGCAAAATAATTCCAATATGACTTATAGTGTAACTGTAAAAAAAATTAAAAGGCTTTATGTTAAAATTTGGCTTTGAGCTGTGTTTGGGGTTTTAAATTCCCTGCTTCACAAAGATGCAAAGCAGAGGGTTGCTTCCCCTCATGGGAGTTCAGCTCTAAGAAGCAAAGCGCCGTTTTCATTCTATAGTTATCCTAATGCTGAAAAGGCATTTTATTTTACCCCACCTCAGGTCTTTATTACTTTCTTGAAAGGTAGTTTAGAGATCCTTCCACCCATCAGCACTTCACAGTGTTTTGCCATCTTTCTTTAATTCTGTGTGATGGCTTTTTTCTCTGTCTCATCAGAGTTTGATGTATTGATGTCGGTGTGTTCATTTTTGATCTGTCTGCTTGTGTTTTAGATAGAGCTGATGTAGTCTCCACAGTGTTACAGAGTTCTGTGCACTACCAAGTTAGAAACTTTCAGTCTGGAATTACAATCGGACTTCTGACACTTTCTTGTAGTTCTGATGTTTCCTGCTATCACAGTGCTGCTTAGTGAGCAATGTTCTGCTGGAAGTTTGAGGCAGATGAATAATGACTGCAAGCTGATTTGCACGAATAAGCCTCTGATGAGTCGATCAAAACCACCGTTATCAGTCATCTGAGTGACATCTGAATAATGGAAGGGCAATAACTCACGGAAATCTAAGCTTTTATACAAGGAAGCCAAACCAAAAGAAATCATGCAGACCCTAAATCTCTCTATGCCATTTCCCCCTTTCTCCTCAGGGACAGCTGCTCCTCCCTGAGCTCAGTTCAGAGGTCAACTTAAAAAGAAGTTCCTCCTCCCCACATTTGACAGGCACATGCTCAGATTTGTCTTAATATTAAAGTTTTTACCTCTTTACCCTGCAATATAAAGTAGTATGAACTGGCAACTTAGCCTTCCATCCTCTGTTGCTTCTCCCGGTCTGGGTTGTGGGGACAGAGATACCCAGGCCTCCTTTGTCCAGCCACCTTCTCCAACTCCACCTGAGAGACATAATCTCACCAGCACGTCCTGGATCTAGCCCAGGACCTTTACCCATTTGGAGATGCCCAAAACAGCTCAACTGGGAGGTGTCCAGAAGGTAATCCTAGTCAGATGCATTGAACCACCTCAACTTGCACTGTTGAGTAGTCTACTCTGACTCCCTCTCAAAACA
Source organism: Astatotilapia calliptera (assembly GCF_964374335.1). Classification (NCBI taxonomy): domain Eukaryota; kingdom Metazoa; phylum Chordata; class Actinopteri; order Cichliformes; family Cichlidae; genus Astatotilapia; species Astatotilapia calliptera. Next base: position 32,891,220 of record NC_137437.1, read on the forward strand.
CTGAGCTCCTCAACCTGTCAACTTGTTTGGTCACTACCCTCCACATGCAGCCATAGATGTGGGTGAGAATGCTGATCTGATAGTGAAGCTACAGCTTCACTTTCGTGCTCAGCTTTCTGTTCATCATAACAAACCAACACAAGATCTGCATTACTGCAGATTACTATTTACTCATCCTATAGAACTGCAAACACAGCACAGGTTTTTGTGTCACTTTTTCTATGTGGTACAGCTGAGTGTGAAGCAGCTGGTTTGAGTTCCTGTGGCTTTGGTCTTATGCTTCAGAATGGTGGATTCACTGTTAAGGATAGAAGGCGATTAAATGTCTCCCAACCTTACCTGACTGATGATTACCTGATGATACTGATTCCCTGACTGAGCAGATTGGTGTGATGTCAACAGTAACTCGGATCATTGTGATGAAGAAACAGCTAAAACAAAAAGTAAGGCTTTCAATCTCTGAGATTATGTAAGTTCCAGCCTCCATCGATGGCCATGAGCTCTGTGTGCAGAGTCTACTTCAGCTATACCACAGGGCCAGAAGTGGGGTATACCTATATCCATCCCATATTGACACAAAACAATCACACAAATGAAACTGTCACATGAGAAAAAGTGAGATCCAGATCATATGCAGTATGTGTATGACCAATCCATCCTTTAAAATTGACTTAAACTGGCCTATTTTAACTAAGTCTGAATAAGGTAAGAGTGATGTGTGTAGGTGTGGAACTAGACTGTTGCTTCATGTCGTAAAGAGCCAGGTGAGGTGATTCCAAAATCCAGTCAGGATGCCACAGGCATTCTCTCCTTGGAGATTTTCCAGGCATTTCCACCTGGAAGGGGGACACTGGTGTAAACCAATAACTCACCGTGCCTCAGTATCCCCCTGGAGAAACAGGAAAACACTGAGAAAAATGGATGGATGGTGATACAGATTATGATTATGACACTAATAAACACTACCAACATGTCATTGCTTCAAAACAGACAAAGACCGACACAGAATATGTTACATTTCGTGATATAAATTATTTATTTACATTTACAGAAAAATTACCCCATCAAGACAACGTAGTAATAACTATTGGAAATAGAACCCAAGATACAGTAGCTGACGTCATCGTCACAACCGAACAGAGAGCTCTATAATAACATTGTGCCCTCTGTCAAAGGTCTCCTATAACACAAGGTGCAAGGCATCACGTGTAGCCCCCAAACCCCCCCACCCCCCTCCCAGGCTGAACACACACCTCATTAAAAGCCAGATACCCTGCTTTGCACTACCCCGATTTGCTTTGTACCCCTCATCTACAAAGAACAGCTAGCCCACCTCTACCAAAGTGCACACATCTAATACACATTCACACACACACACATTCAGTATCCTCCGCACCCCCCCCCTCCCGAGTCCTCATAGTTCGTGTTTTGTTTAGTTTTTTTCAGGAAAAACCTTCAGAAAAAGGTGCAAGGAGACACATGGGCATGGGTAGGGGGCTGGCGGCGGCGGTGACTGATGACAGCATTTCTCCAATGTGTAATCATTGTCACCTCACTTGTGTGCCAGCTCTGTCTTTGCTTTGCCACCATCCTCCATGGACATTCTTTGAGTTCATACTGGGAGAGAGGGCGAAGAGTGATGGGAAGCAGATGCTAATTTTCAGGGTTGGCCTACTTGGGGGCGGGGAAGAAACATCTAACGCCACAGTGCTCCGTAACGTGGAGAGGGGACTCTGTCTGGTGTGTCTGGGCTCAGATCAGTCGGGTGGAGGCGCGCATGGTATTCTCTGAACTGAAGTGGACATTGTTCTGCTTCTGCCGGTTGATCCTGTTGGTCCGTGGGCACTTCCTGAAACACAAAATCACGAAGAAGATGAATTACTGTTTTAATATTAATCTAATAACTCAGACTTTAAAGGGAGAAACATGGATGGCAGACTGCTGCTTTAATACAATACAATACCTCTGCTTTAATACTTTAAAGCAGAGGTCCCAAACCTTTTTCATGTAAATCACCTGTCAGGGACACAGATGTTAGCACACGATTATAATGACCAAAAGAATTCATGATACACGCAATATGACTGAAAAATGAGTAAAAATCACCTTTTTTAAAAATGACTACAGTTTAGAATGTAACAGCACCAACAAATTGAGTATTAAAAAAAGAATACTAAAAATAAAGTAAAGCTTAATTTGTAACCTTAAACAAGCATGAAGAAAAACACATTTGTAAATCACAGTTAGAGCCTGCTTCTTTCTTTTATGTTGCATATGTTCAGGTTCACTGTTAATAAGTCTGAGTTTGGGATTCATGTGCCTGCTTCTTTGACTCGTGCAACCCCCAAAGGCCACATCCACCAGGCCGAGAGACCGGAGAGTCACACCTACTGAAAGGTTTGCATTCCGCGATCGATTGGCGAGTGGTTGTTGGCAGTCACTGAGAAATTTGTTAAAGCTCCAGTCACGCCAGGGACCAGTTAGTGGCCCCCTGGCAACCACAGGTTGCTAGGGAGAAATGTATTCCCTGACAACTGGAGACTGAGCAGCCTCTTTGCGATTTGTTTCAGCTGTGTCTGATTGTGTGACTGCAGCTACACTGATGTATGCCGCATTCACCTCCAAATGGGGAACATAACAAAGATCCCAGGGCATTGGAAGGACTTTCAAGCACCTCTGATCCCAATTAGACTGCCAGAAAAAGACCGATCCATGGAAGCCCCACCCAGCAACCCCACAGCATCCAAAGGATCTGTGCCTGACGTTCTGGTGCCAAACAACCCAAAGCACTCCGTGTGATTCTGAGTACATAGCCATGCTATTCAGCAATACTCAGCATTGCTTGCAAAACTTATTGCTGCAAAAACAAAAGAAGCATCTGAAAACAAATCAGATGAACACCTGTTTGAGACTTTTGTAGCGGGAAAATGAGAGGACAATCTGTAGAGAGATGATTTTCTTTTTTAACAGAAACAGAAAATAGCATTTCATAAGATGCTGAATTTGTAGGAAATGACTAACATCTTCATCTTTGAAAAATCAAACAAAATATTGTCTTTGCCAACAATTTCATAGGAACCAGAGGGCTTGGGCTCCACAGAAGAAGTTCAAGTTATAAAAGCCTTGTTTGTTCTGTTCATTTTATAAGACAGAAGTAACGAATAATAAAAATAAAATGGTGGAAACATGGTATTTTGCAGGGAAGTCCTTTTGAACAGACCTTTTCCAAGATGTCACAAAATCTCTTACACAAGAGGCAAAGCATAGGGATGACCTTTTCCACTTCCCCCTGTTTGTCCTTTAACTGAATGGCAAATCTTTACAACAAACAGAAATCACATAAAACTCCAGCAACATTCATAAAACGCAACAAATGACGCGCAAATTCGATCGGCTTGACAGAGACGGAGCGAGTCAGTAACCGCTGAAACGCTCGCCTGCGTCGATTCGCTTGGAAGTTCATTCCTTTCGACTCGTAGAAGAATTTTCAAGTATGTTTTTGTGTTAAATGGATATCGCTACGCTGCAGGACACATTAGTGTTGCTGTCGCTGTATTTCGTGTTATAAATTCTCTCTTTGCTTCTTTATCTCCTCTCCTTACCCTCTCACCCTGCTCCACTTTCTCATTTCGCCCCTCCTCCTCCTCCCTCCTTTGCTCGGAGGAGCAGTTTTGTCTCGGTCAAAACTCCTTTAAAATCTTTTATTAAATGTCATAAATTGCTTAGGTCAGCCAGAGGCAGACAAGCTGCAGGCTATATGTGAATGTGTGTGTTTGTGGCTCTGAGTGTGGGTGGGTTTTTATAGTGAATACAAAATGCTTATGTTAAAACACAAGTGTCTGTGTGTGTGTGCATGCTGGACTATACAGATATGTGTGGGTTTCTGTGCTTGCATACACACCTGCAGGTTTTCAGATATGTGTGTGTGTGTGTGTGTGTGTGTGCCCCCTGAGAACGTGACAGTACTTTCTATGTGTGCCCAAAACCTCGGTGACCTTTCAGCTGTTGCCTACATGCTCAGGAGTCTGTAACTCCCAGATACACACAACATGGAAAACACTGCTCCCAGGCTCATTAGTAGGCTGTTTTTGTATATGTGTGTGTGTTCGAGCATGACTCACCTGGTAATGCAGAGCACCACCACACAGATGATGACCACCTGGAGTGCTCCGATGATAGAGGCGATGAGGACATAGTGCAGTTTGCCGGAGCCTGGCACCACATAGAGGACGTTGTACTCCTTGATGTCACAATGGGGGCCCCTAAAACCCGAATGACAGCTGAGATCACGCACACACAGACGCACAAACGCACAAGAGTGGGGGGAAAGTGAGAGAGAAAGCGAGTCATTCCTGTGCACGGAGTGACAGGTTCATTATTTTTAGCATTTCTAATTGAAACGTCACCGAGTGTTTGATAAAGACATTGCGGTGGAACGCCGCATTTCTGTGACAGTGTGGTGACTTGATTTTTTCCTTAGCTGTAGCTGTTCAGATGAACATGACTGATGGGGTTTGCGGTTAGCGGCATAAAAATGCATAATCTTCTCTTTGTTCTAGGCCTGTGGGCATACTAATGCTGCCATTATAGATAGTGTGTTAAGCTGTGTGTCTGTATAGAACATACACATGTAGCTGCCACAGTGAAGTGCTGAAAGCAACCAGATGAAAACGTCAAGTAGTGCGATTGGTCAGGTTGGGCTCCTTGTGTTTTCTCTTACAAGCTTCTGATATCAGGAGATTAATAGGGAAGACACTCAGGGAATAATGGAATGTAAGAACAGTTACTGCAGGGACTATAATTAAAGCATGATGCAATTCGGTCATGATACATCCATCTTGTGGTGCGGCGCTGGTATCAGTGTGTGAAATCAAACACTGAACGATTAATCAAAGCTTTCGCTGTGGGGAGCTGTGGCGCTCGAGCTGTCATTGACACCTTAGGACAAAAATAAAATCCAGATTTTATTTTAGAAAATAGAAAATCTATAGAAAACCTTCTCAGGAAATGATCTTCGGGGTGGATAGATATTAACTATTTGTTATCTGGGGTGCCAAACTCATTTAGCTCATCCCAAGTAGGTCAAGCCACTTGAGCCACATTTCAAGAAAAGCCACATACCATCTTAAAAAGAGAAAATCTAAAATGTGTCCTTTTTTGATGTAAATAAGGACATAGGTACATATATTTAATAAACTATCCGCTTACAAAGATCAGTAACAACAGAATAAGAGATGCAAAAGCAGCAATAGGTCCCAGCTTTTCTACATTCAGTTCATTTTCTGTCATTATAAAGAACACCTGCTCCTTGGATTCATCACTTTACTTGTTGTTTGTAGCGCTTTCTTTGTGCATAGGAATTTGCTAAGAGTGCTGCCCCCTGGTGGAGGCTAAAGAATCTGCATTTTCAAATGTGCACATTGAAAAACAAAGATGCAAACACAGGGTTTTGGCTTGCAGGTTATGGTCGGGTGAGCTGGTGAGCTGGTTAGTACTTGGATGCGAGTCAACATGGAAAACCTAGGTGGTGCAAAGTTGGGTGACGTAGTTGGTTGAGTGGTTAGGAGACAAGACACACCTTTCTGTGTGGAACTGGTGTGCCTGTGTGGGTCTTTGCCAGCATGACAGCAGTAAGTATGCCCACTTCCACAGCTCAGTTTCTATGTATTCAATGATATTGTCTCATTTTTTATACTGTGTGACAGTTTGAGCTTTGCTATCTATAATTAGGCATTTGACATCTTTATACAACCAAACTCTGAAAACAATGGATAGAAAGCCTGTTTGGTGGCATCCTTGTCACATTTTAAAGAAATATAATTTACTTAGTTTTGAGAGATTTATTCATTTGTCTTTTCTTAACTTAGTTTTCAAATGTATAAACAGTCTGGGTCCAGAGTGTTTTTCCAGACACGTTCAAAGAAAAGACAGTGATAGCATTACTGGGAGGCAAGGTGTGACTGTGAAATACCACATCACAGATCTAAAGTTGGACAGCAGCAAGCCACAGCAATTTTAAATACATCATAAATCATAATTTCACAAAGATTCATACCCTCTAGCATGTATACATGCTAGAGGGTATGATGCAATCGGCAGCATAATACTACAGGTATACATGTATACATGCTAGAACATACTTGAAAACATGCACAACCAATGTGCATTTTACAACATATCTAATTTATACTAATCTTTTCCATATGGGTGTTGAACGTGTGTCAAACCCTGAGTCCCAAATATTGCTTTGAATGACACCAGCTCCTACTTGAAAACATGTTAGCGTGGCTGTGAAGAGCTCTAGACCTCAGGCTGGGGCGAGACTGACAGCCTTCTCTAATGGGCCAGATGTTTGGCTGGATGGTTCCAGCCCACTGGCTGTATGGTTGATACCTCTGCGCTTATTTCGAGGGTATTTTCTGACATCTGACAAAACAAAACAAAAAATACCCAAATTTCACCACCCTGCAAAAAAGTGAAGTCAAAATGAACAATGCTGGGTTCATACCACAAGTTTGTTTTGCTACGTTTAGTCCAAAATTATTTCAGAATTTAAAAAAGTCCAGCAAATATCAAAAGTGTAAATTAGAGTCCAAACAACAATGACCCAAAACATCTTATTGAACTTGTTACTCTCACCAAAAAACCTGATACAAAAGAAATGAAGACAGGTGTTGCAAGCTTGGCTACACTGTTGCCTTTGTGTGTCAGATACAGCCTGGCAACAAGGACATGTGGGGTAACACAGACAAAAACCCTTTTGTATTTAGAGCATTTTGTATTTAGAGGTAGTCTTTTACGGATGCAATCGGCAGCATAATACTACAGGTTTTGCCAGCTTGGTGTAGACCTTGAGTGGGAAAACACACACAAACACACACAAAAGACTAATGGAGATGATCTTTGTCCTCAGAGACGAGCTAAAACAGTCCCCCTTTTAATCTCCCCTTCTCCTCCATCTCCTCTTTACCTGCTTTTCCTGTCTCTGGGGAGGTTGTTACCCACCAACACCTGCACATCCTTGTTTGGCACAAACACACACACACAAACACACAACCTGCTTCACATTCTCTATCCCTTCGACCTGACAGCGTACGAGATGAACATTGCAACCTTGTTCTGTTCGGGGGTTGTGCTTGGTTTCCACACTCGTGTACCGCACAAACACACACACAGTCACAGACATGCACCACTCCCACAGAGACCGCTGCGCTTTCCTTCACATTAAGATACAGACTTTGCCTCGTACAGCCATCAGGGGGCAGCAGAGACCCTCCGCACTCCCTGGCTGCTCAGCATGCAAAGAGAACGTCTGGGATGATCGAGGTTAGAGAGAAAGTAGAGAGAGATAGCGCCAGCGAGAGACACCGAGACCCCCTGGCTGCTACACTATCAGGCTGTAAAAGATGGCAGACCTGAGCAGCACACATGTATACTGGCTTGGTGTGTGGGTGGTGGGTTTTAATATCATTCCTCAGTGTGCCTTTTTGTAAATGCATATCTCTGCTGCCTGTGTTAAGTGTGTTCTGTGTGCCTGTATGAATATGAAATTTGCACCTGTGTGGCCAATTCTCAGCTGGTGTGTCTGTCGGCAAAATAGGGGCACAGGGGTGCACAGAATTCACGGTTTCGCATGAACTCTGGTTTTAGAGTGACAGCTTGATACACACAGTGAAAGCATCAATTTATTTTCAAAAAAGGAAAATGCTCTAAAGTTTGTAATTGTCCGTAATTCCAACGTTAAATGCTGAAGCAACTAAATGCTGCACTCTCTCAGTACAGAATTGGACCTGTTTCTTCTGTGACGGTAAAAACATAGACTGTATATAGTAGATGGATGTATTTAAACCCACCTACTACCATTTTCAAACAGCTTCGAGAATTTTAGCTGTGACTGTTTTGTTATTTAGGGCCACAAATGATCATACTTAATTTCCAGCTAGATAGCGAGCTTTTTTAACTAAGAGTATTGGATTCGTTTTTCAGTCCTGGAGGTTACGGCTTGAGTAAAAAAAACATTATGGGACATAATATACTTTCAGCTTCTCTCTTGAATGGACCCAGATGTTTGACTTGGTACATTATATATTGTATCATAAGCCACGACCTGAACACATACATGAAAAGATATTTGCCCTCTTCCTGATTTCTTCGCACTTAAATGTTTTAGATCGTCAAATAAATTTCATTTTTAGACAAAGGTAAGCTGAGTTAACACAAAAATACATGTTTGAAATGATAATTTAATTTATTAAGGGAAAAAAGTCTCTTCAAACCTACCCGACTCTGTGTGAAAAATTAATTGCTGCCATTGTTAAATCATGAATTAACTGTGATTATCCACATATTTTGCAAAGCTGGGTTTAATTTCAATAGGTACACCCAGGCCTCATCACTGCCAGACCTGTTGAATTGAGAAGTCACTTAAATAGAACCTTTCTGACAAAGTAAAGCGGGCTAAACAATCTCAAAAAGCAATTCATAGTCCTACAATCTCAAGAATAGCAGAGAAGCAAACTCACATCTATCAAAATCATTTCTAAGGTTCTGGGACTCCAACGAACCATGACGAGAACCATTATCCAAAACTGGAGAAATCTGAAACAGTGGTGAACGTTTTCAGGAGCAGGCAGCCTACTGTTGAATCAGGAGGTCACAAGAACTGCAGAGTTCATGATTCAGCACAAGAAAGAGACGATGATGATCCCCAATATGTTTGGGAAAATACTCTGTGGACTGTTTAGACAAAAGTTTTACTTTTTAGAAGGTTTGAGTTCCGTTATCTGGCATAAAACTACCGCGGCACTTCATAACAAGAACATCATACCAACAGTCAAACATGGTGGTGGTAGTGTGGTGGTCTGGCGAGCTGCTTTGCTGCTTCAGGATCTTGAGGACTTGCCACAACTGCTCTCTGTCCGACCACCAGTTCATGCCCTGAAACTAAAGTGAACTTGGATTATGTATATCTGAAACACACAGCTCTCCGTCTGAATGACTCAACAAACTGATGGTTTTGGACTTAAATCGGATGGAGATGCTTTGGTTTAACCTTCACCACCTCCAATGTGGCATCGCTGTGAGATTTGAAAGACTCATTAGCAGTTGCAGTTGTCAAGGGTGACACAATGACTTATTTCATTCAGGGGGCTTTTACTTTAAATTTAAATTACTAATAAATTACTAATAAAGTCGATCATCATTTGAAAACTGTATTTTGTATTTACTTTAGTTATGTTTGCTAATATTACAATTTATTTGATGACATTTTTTTGTCTGTAAATACCAACTTAAAAATCTCAAACACTGCACGAATCTTTAAATAATTCATAGTTTCCTCCTTCCACATATAATATGTTTTTTTATAAAGATTTGACTGAGCTGGCACAGAATGACTTGCAGTGTCTGTCGCTTTGCTGTCACTTTGCAGATTTTATCAACAATAACAAATTTAATAATTCCAGCAAATACGCAGTAATAACAGGATAAGGCTTTCAGGGTTAATAAAAATAATAAATCATTTAAATTGATCACTTTTATTCAACATCATAAATGAACATGGATGAAGCAGGAAAGCCAGTAAATCCATCTGCATTTATCTATGATTGAATGTGAGAGTTTCTTAAAGTGTCTGTTATCAGCAGCTGCTTCAAGTTTCTGCTTCAGTTCATGATTCCCCTGCAGCCATCCGAAGGCAGCGGCACAGATATGTTGATACATCTGCAGTTTATGATTAGAGCACAGCAACACCAGAGCGCCGAGCTATTACGCACACTTGTACACAGTTACATGCAAATGACACTAGGCTGCTACAAAGTAACCACACATCCCCACAAATCACTGGTGTAGTACTACATGATTTACTGCTTTATACCACATCTGCACCAAGAAGATGCCTGGATTTCTCTGTAGCTGCTTAAAATGCCCCAGGATATGTCCTCCCTTTCCTTTATTTTTGGGCTATATTTTTGTCACAAAGAAAATGGGCAGGTAGACACGAGCATTGTACTGATCAAAGTTCAGGCAACAGAGTAGTCTGTGTGCATAACAACTACAAAACTGAGTGCTTCAGCTGTACGATCACACCCAAAGATGGAAAACTAAAAACTAAAAATGTTTGTATATAACAATGTGACATCTCCATCCATCCATCCATCCATCCATCCATCCATCCATCCATCCTCTCATGCTTCTCTAGCTCTTCTGGGGGCATACGAAACCATTCCCAAGCCAATGTGTTCTGAGTCGGTCCAGGGACTTCTCATAGTAGGATATGTCTGAAACACTTCACCTAGGAGGTGCCCAGGATGCATCCAGATCAGATGCCCACAGCATTGTGATGGAGTCCTTTCGTTGTGGAAGAGTAGTAACTCTACTCTGAGTCCCCCCCCCCGAATGTCTGATCTCTTAGGTTGAGCTTCTACACCTTACAGAGGAATCTCTTTTCCACCATTTGTTTCCATTCTCATTCTGTCCATCACCACCCAGATAACCTGACCACAGGTGAGGGTGGGATTATATCAACTGATAGACTGACGGCTTTGTTTTCATGCTCAGCTCGCTCTGCAACACAACAGACTGGAACAGCTTCTTCATCACTGATGACTGTGCTAATTCATCTGTCAGTCTCTTGTTCCATTCTTCCTTCATTCATGAACAAGAGCCCAAGATACTTACATAAGATATTCATCTGTTTGGGGTAGCAACTCAAGGGCAACCAGTAGTCGGCACTCCACCCTTTTCCGGCCGAGAATCATGGCCTCAGACTTGGAGATGCTATTTTTTACCCCAGATGCTTCACACTTGGCTGCAAACTGCCCAGCGCAATCTGGAGGTAATGGGTCAATGAAGCCAACAGAACGACATCATCTGCAAAAAGCAGAGATGAGATCCGAGACCGTCGTACCCAAGACCTTCCAACCCTTGGCTGCACCCTAGAAAATGGTTTGAACCTGCAGGGGTCTCGAGGCGCTCTGGCTTTCTCCCAAACTCCAAAGACATGCATGCGAGATTATAAATTGGAGATTCTGAAATTGGTGTGGATGTGAATGTGAAGATGACTGGTGACACTCACACTATGACAGCTACAATAGGCTCCTCCCCTCTGCGACCCTGAACTGGATAACCAGTTGAGAAAAATGGTGGATGGAAGGATTTTTTGACAGAACTTTTATTTGAGTGATTTTGTTTTGTTTTGCAAATGAACAGAAACATGATAATGGAATTAACTATTATGCTAATTTACTCAGTTATTTTACTTCAATTTTCAAGCAGACATTAAACTATTAAAAACTGAACAGTTTGTGACTAGTTCTAGTCAAAAAAGATATATTACACTTGTTTAGAGCGGCACATTGTCAGATGTAATCCACCTCAATTCTGATAAGATGGCAGTTTGCAGACTAGCTCATTAAAGAACCAAGAATAAGAGGCCATCGCCGGCCGATAATTTCAGAATGCTGCAACTGGTGCTTCTTTAGTGCTCTACAACAGCAGCATTCTCCCATATGATATAAGCATTTGGAATTACACACTGAAAGTCAATAACTATATGCAAATAAGAGTATAGTTAGTTTACGACCAGTTATTGTAGACTTTCAGACTCGTAAATTGTTATAGAATATGTTGGATGTCAACAGCTGTCAGACCATTACAGCTATTGAAAAAGTGGGACATCTATCTCACTTGGCCTGTATATTCTGGGTGTTAGGGAGTTTGGTGTTTATAAGGTGCTGCTCCATCATTGGCGTATACATTACTGCGAGGGAGTATGCCTACTACAGTAAAATAGACTACACCACTGCTCCACATACAGTACAGCAAACTGGTCTGTTGGGACTTTTCATTCAGGTTATGATCAGATACTGGATTAAAATATTTTTCAAATAAAACCTCCTTTCCAACTCTCTCTTTTAGTAAAAGTTAAGCACGTTGCAAAGCAGTCATGGCTGTGTTACATTTCATGACACAATGTAACCATTTATGATGTGAGCTGGAGTCGAATTAAAACTCAAATCGCATCCTATAACAAGTGATGCAGTCGTATACCGCAAATTACTCTGTTTTTTTACAATTAATTTTTTACTGTAAGTTTCTGCCATCATTATACAAATTCAGTAAAACCAATAAAACACACGCCATCTGCACTTCTGTGGCAGTGCGGGCTTAGGCTGTGCCTCTCTGCGCTGTGCAGACAACAATATGAATTCCCAGAGTGTCTTTGGGATTGTTAAGGTATTCAGGGTTTTTTGTAAATGCAGGCTATCCTCTCGAACCACTTTCGCTGTGAGCCAAAGGAAAATCACTGGCATTCTAATTAAATTATTTTTCTAAAGCGTTTTATTAATTGGGCTCCATTTACTCAAGCTTAATAACCAGGATATTTAGAGCGCCCTAGGGTATTATTTTCAATACTGTGAAATCTTGATAGGTTTTTGTTTATCAAACGACCAAAAATAGCAGGAAATGCACTGATTTCTGTCCAGTGAGGTAAACCAGACTCACTGCCTTTATTATAAGTGGCTCGCTCATCCTCAGGAGTGCACCTCCCCAAAGGCTCATTCTAAGCTGAGAAAAATCCCTGCCTGTCTGTGAATAGCACAGCTGCAGCAGAAGCTGACACTTTAAAAAAAACAACTATAATCACAACCCTCTCTGATATGTATATATCCCCCTTCAGCCTCTTACTGTGTGCTGTATGGATGTGAACCACAGTCAAAGGCGTGATTGCAGATGGCACAAAGTCTGTGGGTCCAAGACCCGAAGCCCACCGCACACCGCAAAATAAGACCCTAGATCATAAAGGGGATGGAAACACCAGCATCCTCATTAAGCAACAACAAACCCAACATGGGATTAATTTGAAGCAGTGCAGCATATTTGACTGGTCAACAGCCCGTCCTACCATTACAGCAGGAGGGATCTTAAACACTTCTCGCTCTCAGCGCACTGGCTTATATTCATTTAAAATAAACAAGGCTGATTAAAAAATAAATTTGCTCCAGCACTTGCCAAGGAATTTCTAAATTTTACAGCTGATTAGCCATCTTACATTCCACACTTCCTGTTAGTGTCTGCAGATCACACAGAGAGAGAGGAACAACAAATTTGTGATAAAAAAGACAGAACGGGCCTCAGTCATCTCGCTTCGTGTAGGGTTTGTTTGTTTGAGTGGAAACCTAATGAGTACGGTATGCTCGACTGATAAGTAGAAAATGGCCAACGCTCTGATCGTAATAGTTAACATAAATATAAAATTGATGATGGGAAGCTTTTTAAAATCCATTTCTCTCATTATAAATAATAGTTAATACCATCTACAATCCAGAATACTCTGCTACAAGTACATCATATTTAGGAAACAATGGTGGGCTGGCTAGCTTTTAAGTCAGAATGTCAAACTTGTGTTCAAATGTTGCAACTTGATATGTCACATGTGTATCTTTGCTTAAGACGCAAACCACATTTGTTGTCAGTCTCACAACACACCACCAACAGGCTTCCTCCACTGGCTAACTCAGAACTCAGAAGCCTGTTATCATTGGTAACCAGCGATAGAGAGTGACCAGTTTATGTGGGAGGCATCTCGTGGTCATGGGAAGACACGAGATGCCTGGCTTTTGACATGGCAAATGTCAAAAGCCAGAAGCCAGACCCTCACGGAGATAATGAGACAGTGGTCAGCTACGTTAGGCACCGACACTAACCTAAAGAACGCCCAGAAATGAAACCAAACAAGTGCAAATATCATAATTTTACATCAAAAATTAAACAGCCTTTTACCTGCTCTGTGCATTGTCTGTGTGACCTGTTGTGCTCATACAACAACAGAGCAGGTAGGCGAGTGTCTGGCTTGTATACTGATCCTGCACATCTTACCTGTGACTTGAACAAAGTTATGTTTTTTTTTTGTTTGCATTCAGGGACCGATTGCAAGTAGTTGCAGCAGTTAACTGATCACCCAGAGGCCCACCAAGTTATTTTACAGTTAAATGACCATCCTGCAGCAACTACATGACCATGTGTGGAGAATTTCTGAATTTATTACGTCTTCAGATCTTTGGGATTGTGGTTGGCTTCTGAATGTAAGCGGTTAATGTGAATTTCTGTGCAACAGATTTGCAACAGATGGCAACAGATTTGCGATTTTTATTTTTTTATCACACTTAATTGCCGTTTTATCACCCCACAGATTGCCTGTAATTGCCAACTTGACCCTATTCAGTGCAAACTAACAGCAGACGGACTCCATCTTACCGCCACTTTTAAGCGTCATGTCGCTGCACCAAAGTCGCTTTGAAGACGGCAGCTGACTGCGAATGGTCTTCGAAGCAGCTAATTCAAAAGCAAAGAGATTCCGAGTTCACTGCACACAGACCCAATGATTTTGGTCATGCCTATTTTCACTGGTGTGACTGCAGCATTAATCAAATTCCCAGAAGTGAGAACGCATCTGTGAAACAGACTATCTCCTGCAGTGTGCTGCATGTGAGAAAGAAGGAGCACGAAAAAGCTCCTGATTTAATTCTCCTGACGTTATCCGCTGTTCATGTGCGAAAACATGTATTATCACTTTGCAATATCATTGTCGTTTTTCTGTTTCCCCTCTTCCTATGAACCTCTCTACAACTCTGTGTGTGTGTGTGTGTGTGTGTGTGTGTGTGTGTGTGTGTGTGTACACATGTGTACCTGCAGGAAGGCTGAGCCAGGACGCTGGGGAACTGACACTCTCCATGGACGCAGTAGTTTTTATAGCGATCTGGACAGGGGATGGACAAACCGCGGGCCAGTCCGTTCCTGGTCTCCTCTTTCTCCCCTACAAACACACGAGACCCTTAAAATCTGCCACTGCCCCTCAGGAAGAGATGAATTATAACAAGTGGGAAACATGAAAGGATGACGAACAGAGGAAAGTCTGGGAGCAAATCTAATTCATCTTTGAATGACAGCACATGTTATGTGCTTATCTGCCACCATCATGGAAGCACTCACCCGTGGGGTCGGTCCGTGCGAAGTGTCCATCTCCGCCTTTGTTCCCAATTATGTCATCTGGAAAGGCCAAAGACACATTAAAGCTGAGCTCAGGTCACCGCAACCTGTCCTACAGCTCCATCGCAGGTTACTCATGCACAGTGATGCTACTGCAGGTAAAGAGGACTGAATGTGAATTATCATCTCAACAAAAGGTTCATGTGCCGTGTGCGCCTGTGTGCTTAATGCGTATAAATGGGAGCCATTCTCTTCAAGTCAGAAACCGCCACCCCTAATGTATTACACCGAACAAAGGCCAGAATGGAGCAGAGTCGGGTGGAAAAGATCAGACGGAATAATGCATTTTTGCTCACCCCATTGACGCTGCATCGAGTTCTACTTTTCACAATGGCTAGACAAAATCACCTTCAAATCATTATCATTTTATTGCGATTGATTTTTTCTTTTTTTTCAGAGGTCAGTACGATCGTTCCCTCAAACAGAAGCTGTGAAAGCATTCTTCAGATTCATGACGCAAGACTTGTGGCTGGATCTGTGACTTAGAATTTACTTCTTATTTTTCTTCTTTTATTTATTTCTTTATTCACAGGAACACCTGAGGCACAGTAAAAGAAAAGAGACTCAGAAAGATTTCAGTGAGTTCAGAAGCTCAAGTCCCGTATGCGTGACATCCACTTAAGAAAAATCAAATGAAGAAAACAAATGAATTTTAAAACGTAGCCAGCGGCGAGACGCTACAAGCTCAACAGACTGCAGCTCCAGTGGATTCAACGAGTATCTGGTTAAATTTGTCTGTGGAGCTGAGGTTCAACAATATCTTCACAAGGTTATCTGCGCTTTTTGTTGAGCTACTGTAGCAGAAGCCGTTTCCTAATAGCATGAAAGTGGAGCATAATCAGCCATCTAAGTGCCGGGGTGTCACTGTGAGTCCTTGCTAACATGAGGTCGTCTCAGTGCCTCCATTTCATGCTATTTGTCTTTTTCCTTGATTGAAACAGAATCAAACGGGGTGGTCTGACCCACAGGACATAACATGAGGGAATACAGATTTCTGTTTGTGTTCCAGGGCTCGTTAGCCCTGATTGCTTTACTTCCCATTACTTCTCAAAAGACCTATTTGTCCTGTGTGTACTTAGAACCTCTCAAATGGTCTCTTACACTAAAAAAATAACTACAGATCTTAAAAGGTGCATTTGACTCCAGAATCAAAGCCTGTAGTGTTTCTTTTAGAATGTTTAGGTGTAAATCACCTAGTTTGGGAGATTTCTGTCTCTTCTTTCACATAATGGAACTAAATGACTCTCTGAAAAAGCTTTATTTAAAAACTCAGCAACTATTTCTAGAAATCATCACCTGGTTAAAAAAAAAAAAAGCACTCACAACAGGATTTACTTTTGTATGAACTTTTTTCCGCTACCAAACGACATGTGTCAGGTGTATCAATCTGCAAAAGGAAGCTTTTGTGACAATAAACACTGATGTTTCTGCGCTGAGCTGAGCTACAAGGTTACCGAGTTGCATTCTTGTATAGACTGGAAATAATGCCTAAAATAATTCCAAAATGAAAGTTCTTACATTTCCATGGGCTTTTGGAAAACATAATGCTCTCAGTGCAAAGCAGTCTTACGTGTACATACAGCCCACAGAAGGCAGCAATAAAAACAACAGACAACAAATCCATAATTAAAGTAAGAATAAGGTCGTCAGCGCGCCGTCCATCTCCAGTGCTTCACTCAACATCTTAACAGAGCCTAACTGCATCTGGTGAGTGACTCAGTCTGACTTAGTGGGTTCGCTGTGGGAAGTGAGTCTCTCACAGAGTGCAAGGGAATTAGCTGCGACTACGGTAAAGTGAATGTTGGTGGTGGTGACCAGCCACAAAGTGTGCAGACAAGCTCAGGCTGCAGTAAAGTCTGTTACATAATGAGAAGAGAGCCGCAGTAAACTGGAAAGTGAGGCTGACACTGATTCTCCTCAACACCTTTGCAAAGTGTTCAGATGACCAGCAGACCAGAAAACAAGACTTTCTGGCTAAGAGGTTAGTGCTAAGCACTGCACCACTGTGCTGCCTTCGCCTCTGAGGACACTAAGCTTTGACTGTCTACAGGCCATGGATATACACTCACTGGACACATTATTAGGTACACCTTGCTAGTACTGGGTAGAACCCACATTTGCCCTAATTCTTCACTTCACAGACTGAAGAAGCTTTGGGATATGGTGTGTTACCCTGCTGGAAGCAATAGATGAAACACTATGATCATAAATGGATGGACATTTAAACGATGGTCACTTGGTGCTAAGGGACATAAAGTGCTAAGAAAATATCCCCCACACCATTACACCACCAACACCAATCTGAATCACTGATACAAGGCTGGATGGATCCATCGTTTCATGTTGTTTACACCAAGTTCTGATCCTGCCATCCAAAAGTCACAGCAGAAGTCGAGACTCAATGGACCAGGTAACGTTTTCCTTATCTTCTGTTGTCCAATATGGTGAGATCTTCTGTATTGGTTGTAATGACTGGTTTGAGTAACTGGGGTTGCTTGAAGCAACCAAATAAAAGTTAAATCAAATTTTGTATTAAGATGTGCATTTGCAACTTTGAAACAACTCAGGTGTGATTTAAAAGTTAATATTCAATTTTATTTATATAGCCTCAAATCACAACAGTTGTCTAAAGTCTACTAAACCTGATGTTTTGAACAAAATGTAACCTTCAACTATTCAACAGAATTAGCAGAATAGCAACAAAATTGCTAATTGTTAAAATCTGGTTGAATTCAAACCTTTGTGATAGTCTGAAAAGATTTTTCTAACAAACTTTAAACTGAAAGGAACTGTGTTTTTAAGGGCATGACTTGCTGAGCAGATTCAGCTTGGACAAAAATGGTCCATGGAAATCTGGTGCTTCAAATCTTTCATATCTATAACTAAAGCTATATTTTGGTAGTTGGAGCTCCACATGAATACCATTTAGTTCCATTATAGTCAAGAATACTCAGTAGTATAATACTGATTTTAGGTTTTAAACCACACAAACCGTAAATGACATTAAATGAAATAAAAACACATTTGTCTGTCTCTGTCTTCTACATGTATTCGAACTATAACTCAGTTTAAGGATTAAAGCACTGAGATTAATAAAAAAAACAACTTTATCCCCAGAAATAGTGCGCCAAAATCAAAGATACTACATTAAAAAAAGGAGGGATTAACATTGTGTAAAATTATCTGTATATGTAGCAGCAGCGGCTCTGAGGATTATCTTTCCACACCATTCCAAAATTTGATTGAGTGAAACTTTCTGTAATTATAAAATGTGGCTGGAACTGCAGCTGGAGGGAGATGCAAAATCACGCCGCCTGCATTTAGCTCTGCACGATGCCTCATTTGCCTCCGTGTTTTCACTCCAACGTGACGCAAACACCTGTTCATGGAGGTACACTGACGGCTTCCGCTGCGTTTGTGAAAGTGTTGTTGTGCCTTTCAGAGTCAGTGTGCTAGTGTGCATTTGAGAGTCTGACCGTGGCAGTGGCCCAGGTACTTGACCTCGATGCGCTCCTGCTTCTGACAGGATGCCTCCTTCACCTGGCAGGGGTTGTCATAGGAACGACCATCTGAGGCGCACACTGGGTTGAAGCTGATGTGGGAACAGTCGATGTTGCAGACACACCTAACGAACAAAACAAATATCCATGTTACAGCAAACCTTCTGATTATCAAAGTCAAAAATCTAAAATAATGAAAACAGAAATATTAATAAAAATGAGAGAATCCTTATTCTGGAAACGCTGCTTTGTGTGTTTGGCTGCCGGAGACAAATTCATTCAGGGATTAAAGGTAAGACAGCAAAAAAACCCTACATTTGCACTCAGACAGAATGCTGGACCATGCATAGTAATCCTGTTCAAACTGGGGTTTCGGCTCATTCAATTTGACACAATAGCAAATGTATTTAACTTCTGCAAAAGAAAAAAAAAGAGAGAGGCTGCACCGAGGGCTTGACTGACAAATGATGTTCTCTTACAAAGGCAGGAAGCAATTAATAATGAAAGAACTGTAGATAACAAAGCAGTGCATTTTAATGTTGTGGAGAAAACAGCACACACTCACATACAATTCAAGCTGTCGGGTGTGGAATTCATTGGAGATAAGATAGAATAGCTTAAATGTAAAATAATAACAACTTATATGTTAATATGCCAATGCCATTGTTGAAAATCCATTGTACTATGCAGAAAAGCTTGTTTCTTGTATCTGGCTTTATAACAAGCTAATATAACGTCCTTCAACTAAACTTAAACCTGCTTAGAAATTCACAAAATCATAATGATGGGCTCGAGATGCGAGGCAGGCGTCACAAGGTGTGACCTACATTTTTTTTTTTTAAACGAAGCAACGTAGTTTAAAGGCCTGATCTTTCACCTCTAAAATTAGCCGAGTTTGTTTTCTCTACATAGTCAAAGGAGCTTGCAAAGAAAAGCGTCTGGACTTCTTTAAGTTACTTGAAGACGTTTCACCTCTCATCCGAGAAGCTTCTTCAGTTCTAAGGTCAAATGGTGGAGAGTCCCAGATATAAACCTAGTGGGAGTGACCCCCCACAGAAGGACAAAAGGACCCCCTGATGATCCTCTAATCGCCTGAGCCAAGGTGTGAAACTGGGTGTGGGTCCCAATCAGCCAGAGTTTCGGGTGAGTTCATTGTGAAACCTGGCCCCACCTTATCATGTGAATTCCTGAGATTGAAGAAGCTTCTCGGATGAGAGGTGAAACGTCTTCAAGTAACTTAAAGAAGTCCAGACACTTTTCTTTGTAAGCTCCTTTGACTACGATGACCTGGATGACTGAGAACCTTCACAGACATTTCTCTACATAATGAATTTGTTGCTTTCTTCCACCGAGCTGGCGTTTCTGCTGTGTTTTTGTGGCAGACTGAAAAAAACATCAATTTCTCCAGGAATCTGGAGCTTACTTGATGCTTTTAGCTCTTGCAAATTAACCAGGCAATTTGCTGGCGTGCCACAATTTTCGATTAAATTTCAGTGCGAGTGTTTGTGTGTCTGTTTGCGTTCTTCTCCCGGCCTGACATCTGCATAAATGACAGCGAGAGCGAAGCACCGCGCACACCTGCGTGCATGTGCATATTTGTGTGTTTGTGTGTGTGTATTTCGGCATTAGTGTAGTGTGACCCTTAAGTCTGTGACAGGCCTGATCAGCAAAAATTACAGCCAGATTGCCTTCCCCAGACAGTTGCTGAGTAGCGCTGAACGCAAGATTCTGTAATTATAAATCTGTCATTATTCTCCCGGCCTTTTCATTTTCCCCTGGTGCCAAGCTCTCAGTAAAGCACAGGCATTCAGCTGTCTTACAGCAGCATTTACATACACGCCCACATGGGCGCCCGCCAACACATAAACAGATGCCCACACACGCACTCACACACACACCTTGACAATCAGCCGTGATGATTCGTACTGCTGACATTGATGTTGATTGAAACGCCGTGCAGCAGAGTGTGGCAGCGCTCAGCTACTGTTGTAATGATGGATCAGCAAAGTAAGAATGATGTGAAGAAAGGCTTCGTTATGCATCAGAGAGGACGCGCTTGTGTTGAGGCTGCCGACATCCAAAATCCCACATGACACTGAAGGTGAGCTGCCACAACTATGAATGACCCAACACTCCTGAGGGCTGCTCAATGAAACTGTAACGCTGTGATTCCAAATACCATTTCTCACCAATGACAAGAAAAAAAGGCCAGTTTTCGTCTCTAATTAGGGGTACAAAAATAACAGTCTGAATCTATGCACAACCACAGACATGACACACAATTTGATATAGCTTTAAAAAAACAAAATGAAAAAAAAGCCCTCTCTGTTCACTCTGTTTTTGCTGTTGGCGTGTGTGCACCAAACAACCTTCTCTTGCTAGTTAGCTCCATTTTCAGATAGAAAAACTACAAAGAAATGTCACATTGTACCATATACTAAACTGCCTGAAATCCTGACACTGACTTCTTCTCCTGCAACATGAAGAGTAGCTTTAAAAATGTACCAGAACTCTACATGTCATTTAAGAAATGTGTGGGAACCGAATGCAGCTAATGCTATTTTAAAACTCTTCCTGACTGACGTCAAATACAAAAGAACTACATCGTATGGCAAGCTAAACAAGCTAGGATGCCGTTAGCAGCATATGTGTTTGATTAATAACTGATGAAATACTGACCTAGTTTTAGTTTAGTTTTCACTTTTCACATAATGGACTATGGATCTGGACAAGATCAAGAAGCAACCCCTGGGAGTGAAAAATAAAGCAGACACAGAAACAGCAAAAACTGCATTTCCTCGATTGGCAACTTAACATTCTGGCCACTGTGATCTTAGATTTTTCAAGCAGGTGTCACGAGTTTGTGCTGGATCTTAATAATGAGAGAGACACTGCACATTCGAACTTAGCTGGCCTGCCCTAAATCATATTCTACACTAATGGAGACCATGATTTACAAAATGAGCATTATGCTGTATTTAGTACAAGCACAGACTCCTCGGAAACGTGCTTACTGAGGGAATGAATCAGTGTAACTGAGGGCCTGTTTTTTCTATAGAGTTCTACACAACTGCACTTCTTTTTGCAAACAGTTGCCATGTGATAAAGAAAACATAAGAAAGAATGCAGGTTTAAGGTGTTTCCATATAGGTTTCACTTTTCAGGCCCAGAGGCAATATATAAAGTTATAGTAAATTCCCTTAGACCAGGGGTGTCCAATTCCAGGCTCAAGGGCGGGTGTCCTGCAGGTTTTAGATATCATCCTAAATCAAATGATTAGTTCATCACCAGGCCTCTGGAGAACCTCAAGACATGTTGAGGAGGTAATTTAGCCATTTAAATCAACTGTGTTGGATCAAGGACACATCTAAAACCTGCAGGACACTGGCCCTTGAGCCTGGAGATGGACACCCCTGCCTTAGACCCTCATGTCAATGCCAAGTTTTTGAGACCTCTACTTTATTGATTGTATTGATACCAACTGTGATAGGATTGAAACTTTGTTTCTTTCCTAGAAGTTATTTTTTTTTGTTTTTGTTTAGAAAAAAAAAACAAAAAAAACATACCTTTATTTAAAGCCTATACCGAATATGTGAAAATACTAGCTGTGCATTTACTTGCAAAATTTGCAGTATGGCATTACATAAATAAAATGAATTGAATTAGATTGGACATGTTAATCATGTTTCTGGTGTTTGATTCCTTTTGGAACATTTGTAATGCAATACAAAATAAGGTGTTGATTTTCCAAGCCAAATGGGTGTAGTCACAGTGGTTGTGTTCGTCTTCTATATACAATCTAATCAAGACAATGATTATTACACATCCCATTGCATTAAGGTGGATGCAGATTTTACAAATAGGACTCTCAGCAATCAAGCTCAAATTATCTGCATAGCTAGATACCACTGGAGGCAAGTGATTTTTATTTTTTTTTGTCATTTGTGTTAACCTTTAAAGATTATACAGCACAGGCTTTAATTTTTGCAAAAGCTGCCCTGAAGACAAGATTAGGCTTACAATTATAGTGCCCGCGTTATCATAAAAAGTATCTAAATGGGAACAGTTTCAGCATGAAAGGAAGCAGCAAGACTCAAAGAATCAAAGCACAGTCTTCCCAGCTTCTGAACTGAGAGCAAGTGTCCAGACATCCATCACCAAAAAACATAATATAGGCTTAACAACACGGTCGTATACATGTGCACATGCACACCACTCATCTCCCATCGTAGAACACTTTCAGACTGTTGTCCATCCCGAGAGGCCGCAGTTGGTCGGTGGCTGATATCTGTGCTCCATACATTTTTAATGAGGCCTCTCACTTTCTCCACAATAGGCACTATACCACCAGACTGCAGTGCGTCAACACATCCTAGTGCTACCCGCAGACAGCCATGCACAAAAACTCATATGCATAAAGAAGACAGCTATCGTTTTGCCGTAGTCTTTGTTTTCCCCATTCTCCTTTTCACACACACCAAGCCATTCCTTCACACATGCTGCTGAGAGGTACAGAGGGGTAAAGAAGTGTTAAATGAAAGGTAGCAGTGTGATTGCAAATGTGCGAACTATATCCAAGTGTGTGCACAACGTGTGTGAGAGAGTACTTTCCTAGCAGGATGTGTAGTATTGATTAGTTTCTGGCGATTTCCCTCCCATCAAAGCCTCCCCACCTCCAGACTGTCTGCGGGCTCCCAACTGAAAAGGCCACTTTACACACATTTCAACACTTACAGCAGCTGAGGACAACATATCCACTGACTGCCTCATGTTGTGTACAAATCCTTAGCAGCTAACCTCACTGCAACTGAACACAGCATTGATTTTCATAATCCTCAGCCTCAAATTTCACTGTAATCCTTTGAAAAACTGTGCGAGAGAAGCAAATAGACAAACAGAGCCAGAGAGAGAGATGTGGAGACAGGGAGAGCAAAACAGTAACGGTGCAATGCAAAGTAAGGAAGAGAAAATATACAATAAAACCCAACAGGCACAAACAGCAAAAATAAATTGCAATGCTCTGTGACACAAAATGTTATGAGTCCAGTAGTCATTGATGGATTGCTGAACAGGTATACTGGGCGCAGACAAACAACTTGTACAGGTGCTAGATCAAAAAACAAATTGAAGACAGAAGGTCATCACAAAGCAGAAAAAGCTATTTACAGACATAAACACATTCATCATCTAGGTCGATGTGATGTGTTATCTTCATGAGATGTACTCGCAGACGTCACCTGACAGAGCAGAGCTGGATAACACAGCTGATATTCCCATGAGAAGGAGAACATGGCGGAATGGGAAAAACAAAGCAAAACTACAGACTGATAAATAATAACACTGCTCGGTCTGTACAGTCATCTCTGGGCCAAAAGTCAATGTAAACATTTAATATAAGACATAAAATCTAAAGTCTATTCGTACACGCAAAGAGACCACAAAGAGTTACAAACTAACTAAAAGTAAAGTAGTTATCCAGTGCTCACAAAGGGATGTCAAATAACCTCAAAAAGGTCTCCAAAGAGATGTAAAAAATCTACATCAAAACACAGAAAGTTAAAATATGACTACACGTGGAGGTAAAACTTCACACCTCCACAAAAAGATGCAGAACAATGACAAAGGGACAAATAAAGTCTATGAAAAGTTAGAAAAACCCCTATAAACCACATCTAGGCATTGTACTGATAAACTCCCTGATAGCCGATTGTTTGGTGGACTCTCTTATGCCGTAACAAGACGTTGCGGGAAATCTGGAACTTCAGTTGACATACAGCGGACAATTTAAAATGTTCTTCTTGGTCCTTGATGACAGATGCAATGTTTGCAACACAGTCCAGTTAAAGTTTGAGATTACAAAGGGGATGGCAGCAATGCACTCAGTGACAGGGACCGCGTCAGGAGTGATTCGTTCATGGGGGAAAACGAATGCTTCGATAAGCTGGGGCTGTGAAAAACTGTTGCATTTTTAAAGTAGATGCATGAGGAAGCTGTCAGGTGGCTCAGCCTGGCCAAAAAGCTAACAGAGTGTGGGACCTGAGAGCTGAAATACGAGTTTTGTGAGAAGAAGGACAAGGACATTCCAGAGCTCTCAGATGCAGAATAGAAGGCAGATGCTACATTTGCTGTTGATGTGACCGTCCTTCATGTTTTCACCTCGGACATTGATTTCGCTCACTGAAGAAAAAAAAAAACAAAACAGACTGAAAAACTGCAGATTATATAATTCAACTACAAGTAAAATAGCAGTAGCACTTTGTATAAAGTTAAAAGTCCTTTTTTTGCAAAACCATGCACATTTTGTGCACAACAGTTTTTGTCAATGTTGATTAAACTGCAATAACACATTGGCATTTTAACTAGAGATGGACCGATCCGATATTACGTATCGGTATCGATACTGACCTAAATTACTGGATCGGATATCGGAGAAAAATAAAAAATGTAATCCGATCCATTAAATATCACGAAAGCACCTCACAAAACTTGCAACACGCCGTAACTCACCTCAGAACTTTAGCACGTCGGAGCAGTATGCATCACGTGATAGAGCGGCTGTGGCATGCGGGACCTGTCGGTGGTCTGGATAGCATGTGGAGCTTCGCTAGCAACCCGGCATTTCATCTCCGACAAAGTTATCCCCGAGAGAAGTAAAGCAAGTGTGTAAGTCCATCTCTGAATGTTTGTAAAGCATTCCTGCCTTAAGCTTAACAAGCGACTGCCTCTCCTGCTGCTACTTCAATCATGAAACTGCTTAACGATCAGCTGATCGGCTTTTCTGTGCGAGTCCGTGTCTCTAGTTTGCTTTTGGCCCACTTTGCACCAGAAAGAGGAAACCAGCGGCTGAACAACAGCAGCACGTTTAAGCTTGATCAGCTATTGTTAGAATTTATTTAATATTACTTTCTACTCGAGGATCTTTTCTACGTAGCTGACGCTGGTAACTGTGCAGGGGCGCATCTAGCAAAGTTTAGCCAGAGGGGCCGATAGGGCATTAACAGGGAAAAGGGGGCACAAAGACATACTTTTCTTTCTTATTCTCATTTAAAATGTCTAGCTTTTAATAAATAATTATCTGACACCCAAAGTTTTAATTTGATGTAAAATGAATAGAAGTCAATTACTGTATATAGTAACTAGTAAGTCTAATATACCCTAGTAAGCTATAGTACTTTTTCCTTTGGGAAGGTACTATCTGTGCAGTCTGCAATTTTGTTGAAGAAAGATGTTGAATCTATTTAATATTTCTTGAAAAATAATTGATTTCTGTGCATTTTTTTTCACACTGCATCAAATTAAGGTTGATTACGTCGATTAAGCATCATGAGGTGGAGCGTGAGGGGTGGTTCCCTATTTTTTATTTATTTATTTTTGTTGTTGCTGGGAGTTGGAACCCTATTAGTTAGGTTGCTTAATATTTCTGCTAAGTACTCTTTAAAATACCAGAATAGGGAGGATGGTGTAGGTTTATGTTTATTAGATTGATCAGTATTGCTGAACTATGAAATACTTTTTTTTGCATACAGGTATAACAGAATAGCTTTAGTGTAGTTGTTGTTTTAAACTTGAGTATGAACTTATACAAAATGCAGCAAGATATTTAAAAACAGTTTTGTTGATTAAAAAACACTATATCGGATTCATATCGGTATCGGCAGATATCCAAATTTATGATATCGGTATCGGACATAAAAAAGTGGTATCGTGCCATCTCTAATTTTAACTGTGCCTATTTCACATTTTCACTGCCTGATTGTAACAGCTACTCTTACAAGCAGCAGTTTCCCATGTGAGCCTTTGGGAAAATGAATTGCTGGCACGTGATTTTACAAATTGGAAACAAAATAAAATGACAAACGAATGAACAGAGTCTAT
Organism: Astatotilapia calliptera; assembly: GCF_964374335.1. Classification (NCBI taxonomy): domain Eukaryota; kingdom Metazoa; phylum Chordata; class Actinopteri; order Cichliformes; family Cichlidae; genus Astatotilapia; species Astatotilapia calliptera. The sequence continues at coordinate 32,917,643 of NC_137437.1, forward strand.
TAAAAGTTACTATATTACAATAACTGGGTGTAAAACAAATGAAAAACCAGAAAAGGACTCAAAACTTCTTTAAAGAGGTGCCAACCAGCATCAAAGACATACTACAACAACTTTCAAGGTCACCATTGCTGCAAGTGAAACCACAACAAATGGATTTAGAAACAGAACGAAGAGATGAGAAGTGACAAAGCCTATGAAAAGTTCAAAAATGTACATTATGCATTACATACAAATGTTATCAAAAATAGTCTAAAAACTAAACAAAGGGATGCAAAGCAGAGACCAAAGAGTCTATTGTGAAGTTACTAAATTAGTATAACTTTATATAAAATAACAAAACACTCAAAATTTCTACAAAGAGATGCAAAATATCTACAAAAGGCCTCAAAATATCCAGAAACACACTATTAAAACTATAAGAATGTCACATGACAAAACACTACAGAGGTCTAAAAAGTACTAAAAGGAAATGTAAAACAACTAGAGTGATAAGTACGACTAAAACAAAGAAAAATGAACATATAGAAATTGCAAATGAATGATAAAAAAAGCAAAGCTCTGGTTTCCATGCAGGAGGGGTAGTTTGCTCTCCACAGAATGGTTTCAGTGAGGAGATGAGTGCTGGCTTTTAAAAAACCCTCTCAGGAGGTCTAACCCCAGTGTTCGTGCAGCAAGTGTCCCTTGCCATGACCGGTTCACTCGCTGCTCCTCCTCTTCCTTAATTCTATCAACACCGATGGGTGCTACTGATGGGTTTGAAAGCATGGATTTTTCTGGGTAATTACAGTTTTACACCACAAATGGATCTAAATGGATTTTTTTGTGACACTGTATTGATCCCTCAGGGGCAAATTTGTCTTTTTTTGCTTGCTGTCTGCCTCCAGAATATAGAGAGGTGGAGTAAGGCTACTAAGGCTCTTTGATACAGCAGGAACAAGTGCAGTAAGGTTTACCCAAAAGAGGTTCTTGCAAACTACACAGAAAGACTAAGCACATTTCTCCTTTTCCTATCTGAATCAATAAAGAGAAGAAGATTGATTTATGAAGACTGATTTATGGTGAGTCGAGATAGACTTTATTGATTCCTGCAGGAAAAAAATGTTCTCTCTCTTTAACCCATCGCAAAAACTAAGACCAGTGGGCAGCCCCTATGCGGCAACAATAGAGTTTCAAGCAAATGCCTTGGTCAAGGGTATTTTTAACCGAGTATTTGATGATGAATCATAAATGATGACAACTGGAATTATCTGATCTTTGTTGAAGAGGGAAAAAAAATGCTGAAATAGTTTTTATGTTATCCTGACCAAGCAAAAGCTGAACAGCTTATAACATGCTGGCATGCATTCTATTATACTGTCAGGATGTATAAAAATAATAATCAGGTTTTAAAACAACAAAAATTAAAGATGCAAATAGCAAACTGATAAATTCATTTTAAACAAAGCAAAAAATAAAAAGTGCAAAATCACGTCATCACCATCAGCAATTTATTTCAAAACAGCTTCTAGAATAGTTTTAACCATAGCCTTTATCCGGACCTCTAAATTGCTGCACACATTTCAGACCCTTTTCCATCAGGGTTTCACATAAATTTAGTTTTGTGACTCAGTAATGGCTGCAACCGCAGTTAGAAAAGCAACTGAGCCAATCACAGCTTTTTACGAGAAATTACAAATGTGGAAGTTGTGTACCTGTACCGAAGCCAAAAAAATCTGTGACAGGAAAATTGGTACAAAACAAGCACTGATGGGCTGTTTGGAATACTGCCAAGTTGAGACCTTGTGCATCCGGGTTGATTGGGACAATTGCTTGTTCTAACAACTGCAGCGTGTTATAGTGTAGCAGGACCAATATCCACAATAACACAATGAAATAATTTTTCACTTTCTCATCAGGTTTACCATTGTGTAAACCAATGACGGTACACAGAGTGCTTCGTTGCATAACAACAAATGACAAATTTGGTTTCTGGCACCAAACTAATCACCAATGTTGGGATGTGATTGACTGGAAGTCTTGCAGCGATGTTGGCGAGCTAACTTATAGCAAAAATGCAACTTTGTAATTACTTTATCTGACCACAGGACAGCTAAAGGAGCAATATAATAATATATAAAACTGCAATACAGTAATATCCACTGATTAAAATTAAAATTACAGTAAGGTGACAATATTGATACTGCTCTTCTGGCTGATAATCATGAAGCAATAACAGCAGCTAGTTAGCTTAAATATGTAAGAAAACTTCAGACCTAAGAATAAATAAAATGGACATAGCCACCATAATATTCTTTGTTTGTGGACTAGTGATCATTTGTAACAGAAAACACTGTTATATTGCATAGAAAATGGTTGTAGCAATCACCATCTGTTAGTGCGCTATGAGATTGTACTCGTGTAGTGCACTTCCTCAGTGCTTTCCGAAAAGTACTGATGTTCAAGCATAGACTGTAATGCATCGAGGAAAAGGAGAGAAACATCTCAATATGAAGCGGCACTAGGCATTTGTTTTCATTAGTTTGGGAAAATATGCCGATATGCTATAACGATATGGAATATGCATATAACACAAAAATGTCTTTGTTATATTCAACTTGCATGAAAGAAATGAAAAAAAAAAAGCAGAGAAAGTGGCTGAAAGTCTTGTTTTCATTTTGCCAATGAGCTTAATTTTTCTACAAAACAAGTAGTGAATGATCAGTGCTGATGTATAAAGGTACTTTCAACTGTTCTCTTTTCCCAAAGGGTTGCTACAATGGATGGATTTGAATAGTTTTCCAGGACTGGGACAGGGTTTGTGTCACATCCTGGTCTTGAACTGAGGATCACTCACATTTAAGGCAAAATGTGTTAACCACTACACTGTGGAGCCACAAACTAGTGCTAATGCATAAATAAAGTAATATTAGAATTTTACTAACTGAAACGAATCCCAGCACAGTGGAGTATTTATTGGCTGGTCTCTCTCTCATAGAGGGCCGAATGACTTGTGAGATAACTGCACTGAAAAGCATCAGCAAATGCCTTAGCGATGGTTAAATGTAGTAGACAGTTAGAGGCGTTCAAACATCAATCAATCAACGTCAATAATACATAACTCTAAGCCTTCACACAGTGAGTGTGATGCACCATAGTTCATAAATGTGTTCATCTCTTCCATAAATTCTTTTAACATGGGAGTGTATGTGGATTGTTGAGCTTCTGAAGCCAGCTTCAGGTGGATATCAAAGGAGGTGCAGTTTTAGAAACTTCTCCTGGGCTTTGTTTTTTAGGCCAGGAGTTTGTCATTTGATTAAAACTGAAAGCAGGAGGAAACAGTTAACATAGGCCTGTCCAAATATGGCAAAATCTTCTTACCAACCAACACCACTTAACCTCGCTAATTAGCTAATTAACGCTAATTAACAAGAAATAAACACGAAACTGAATAATTAAGTGACAACGAGACGCCACTTCATTCTGATTATCAGCCCACGTCAGGTCCCATATATCTGAGCGTTGCAGTGCTTTACATGGCAGCAAACAATTTGCAGAGGAAAATTATTCCTTAATTATTCATATCTGCATTTCTTGTGCGAAAATAGGAAAAATGTTTCACGTCACATCACTTTATCCTCACCTGGTATTTGATTACTTTCTTCTCTCTCCACTCATTGTTTCATCAGCTGACGGTTTGTTTGATTAAACTCAGCTTCCTCCTGATTGGAATAACCTGTCATTTTAATCAAAATGATCTTATATTTTGCCAGTTGTTGGGTGCTGTTTGATGAAAATTACCTGCTGTTGGTTTGCAATTACCTTTCTGATTATTCGCCAGAAACATTCTTATCAAAACACCTTTGGGGCTTTTGAAAGATTAAAGGGTACTTGCTGTTCCTGTTTTTACAAGAAAGGACACTGAAATATTCATACGTCTGTTTATGTCAACTGCTTTTTTAACGAGATGCATTATTGACTTTCGCTGCCTCTCTCGCCCGTTGTCTCCTCCCTCCCTGCATTATGTAGAGTATAATTGTCTTTATTTCAGCTTGTGCTAAATATGCTCAAGGCTCCTCTTGCTTTAATGTTTTTGGTTTTCTGTGCACAAAACCATTGAAAGCACTTTGCTGTTGTGACCTTATGGATTCTCCCTTTGGATATTAAGAAATTGCCAATAAATCAATTTATGTGCTTTAGCAGAATATTAAGGTGCATTTGTGGAAGTGGGAGGCATCAGGAGGAGTGGACTCCAGCTGTTCAGTATTTGCAACAGGGCTCAGAATGCATCATGAAGCCGTTCCTTGGCATTACGGTTATTGCACACCCGGGTACATTATCTTTCCATTACATCAAGCAGTTTGATAGAGTCATACTCTCAGGGCACTTCTAATTTCTAGCGGTACATCTGGGATTTCTTAGAAGCGCTACCTTCCTTTTTGCTGATACCAGCTGACGGTGTTCCACACCAAATCTGTACCGTCGGTTCATTTAAGCCTCATTCATGCTGCACAAAGCACTGATGCTTTCGCTGGAACAGTTGAGCCTTCTTCTAATTGGCTTCTGAACACGCGTGTTTTTATGTACCCCTGAGGATGTTTTTAGTGCTGCCTACTTGCTAATGCATGTGGGCGAGCCAAAAAACACATTACCTGCATCCATCTCATCTGCAGTAAATGGTTAAATCTATGACAAACGTTATTTCATCACTGAACTAGTTTTTCTTGTGTAAGTCAAAGTCATTTTTGGCCTGACATTGCCAAGTCCTGTAAGGATAGTAATTGGATTTCCAGAATAAGCGAAAATCTCCTTTCTCTCCCTGCCCTGCTCTAGTAATTGAGGTTAAATGAAATGGTCAGCCATGCACTAAACCTCAGTGGGTGTTCAGAACTGAGCGTCTGCAGGATAAAAGAGGGCTCTTATTTGAGTTCTTTGTGTTCAGACTTGCCAAAATGTCTCAAATAACAAACATAAGGGGTATATTTATGATGAAAATAACATGATTTGTGTGACAAGGCTTTGACAACATCAGTGATGTACCTCATCTGACTCACCATCACCAGTGAACCTATAATGAGTGAGGTTTTCTTGTGGTTGGCTGTACTGCACAAACTGTGACCATGACCATGGCTTAGGTGAAGAGCCATTAGGTGATCACTGAGTGCAAGTTTGATTTATAGACCTCTCTGCATTGAATCATATCTGTTATTAACCTCTGTCTCTCTTCCACAGCATGTCTTTATCCTGTCTTCCTTCTCTCACCCCAACCGGTCGCAGCAGATGGCCGCCCCTCCCTGAGCCTGGTTCTGCCGGAGGTTTCTTCCTGTTAAAAGGGAGTTTTTCCTTCCCACTGTCGCCAAAGTGCTTGCTCATAGGGGGTCATATGATTGTTGGGTTTTTCTCTGTATCTATGAAGCGCCTTGAGGCGACTTTTGTTGTGATTTGGCGCTATATAAATAAAATTGAATTGAATTGAATTGAATTGAATTAAGTTGTGACCACTTCTCTAGAAGGAGTACTGATTCTTGTGGACTGTGGACCGACATGAGCTCACTGGCTTTAAAAACGGTAGATGCAAGCGTTTCGGTTGGGAACACTAACCATACATCTTCTGCGTCCACATCGCACTCTGCCCCAAACTGGCAAATGTCACAGGTGGACGTCTCCTTCAGCCCAGTCTCCGCTGAGCCCTCTCCTCCTGCAAGAAACAGAGAGAAACAGAGGAAAACATGCGATGACTGATTCATTGCTGCCATTTCTTCTCTTACTTGTTGTCTAAAAGCCAGCAGGCTCTTTCCAACCTCTCACAATGTGACCATGAGAAAGCAGACAAGTGCATTTACATTCTGCCATATCCCGTCATAATCCCAGCGAAGCTATCTCCTTCATCCATTCACTCTTACCCCCTTCCTCCACCCCTTTCGAGTCCCTCGCCTGACTCTCATCTATCTCTCTCAAATCCCCGCTGATCTCTTCGGAGTCCCTCTTTTATTTCATCTCGCTGATTTTCTTGCTCTGAGAGTGCGACGACTCTTTGGCGGCGGTGTAGGTACTGGCGTCAGGCTTATGGTGGCTTAGGGACCCCACCGGTGCATATCACGCCTCATGAGTGGCCGAAGGGGAGAAGAAAGGGGGGGAGAGAAAAGTAATCTGGCCAATCTCAAATTGCATTCTCCTACCACAGAGGATTCTGCACGCTCTTTCGTGCTTTTTCTCCCTTCCCTTCGGCCCTCTTCTCCATTAGACAAGCTCTATTTTTAAACTTACCAGGGCCCGTGGGGACAACTTTGGAAAAGAAGACGAAGAGGTGGAACTTGGCATCATTTCCCCATGTCATATCTTTAATCTCCCCAACACACACACACGCTTGCACAGACACCCACGCTGCTGCCACCACGCATTGCTCCCTTGTGTCACGTCTTTCATTTTCCCTTCAGAAACTTTTGTTATTTCTTGTGATCCCTCGCGACACGCTGGATTGAATTGGAAAGAACTCCGGTAGAAAGGTTTTAACCTGATTTTCCACTAAAAGGCTTAAGTTGAGTTTGACTCTTCTTTTAAGGTCAAAGTCAGTTAGGTCTGCTTTGTTTGACTGTTAACATGTGAAGTTCCTTATCCATAACTCTCAGCTTGAATTTTGTTGCTATTGGTCAGATTATCCCAACAGCTTTGTCCGTGTCTTTTGCTTGTGTCCAATCCCACAATGCAGCCTACAAGAGTGAAAACTTCTTTTGCTGAGGATGTTAAGCTCCTTTCAAATGCTCTGCCTTTGCTTTCGGTGTTTTTTCCCCCCTTTTCTTTTGAAGCTGCGTCTGATGCTGCTGCAGGTGTTAGACGGCAGCCATGGCAATGAGGCAGCATGTCCTCTGAATGCTGAACATCTGCAGTCATGTGAAAAGATGTACATTTTGAATTCACTGCTTTACCTTCAGGTCACAGGGCTGGCAAGAATACAAAATGTGAAACGGTGTTGATGTTTAGCCATCGAGTTTAACGTGAATGCAGAGAGAAATCTTTTGCTTAGTTTGTCTTTTTAAACCTTAAAAAAGTAAAACTTTCAAGTTCCACTTTAGGTTAACTTTGAAATGCCTAATCAACAAATAGCACGCTTACTTTATAAATGCTTTAAAACAGAAGTTTTCTTTGTAAAAGTTTTGTTCACCTAATTCTGCAGTAAAAAAAAAAATCAGTAGATGACTTTGAACTAATAAATAAATCTTGGACTGGCTCTTTTATAGTGCTTTTCTACACCTGAGAACTCAAAAGTTCTTTATATAGCATTTCTCATTTACTCAAGCACTTTTTTTCATCTATATCTGCTCATATTTGAAAATATTCATCCTTTATCATATTCTGGGTCTTTGTGTAACACTCACAGGTTGTCTTCAGTCTGAAACAAGATGTTTTAGCTTCCTAGCCTCTCTGGCTTGTCTTCTGATTGGCTCTGCACTGCAAACAGAACATTTGAACAGAAGTTGGCTGAACCTCCTTTAAAAGCACAGTTTTACAAATGTTTTATAAAGTATTCTTGCATCTGTATGATAGCTTAATGTATGTGAGAGTGGATATCCTTAGTACAGTCACAATATCAGACACACAGCTCTGGTGGTGAGCACAGAAGTTGGCTCAAAGAGTGCTACAACAGCTTGTTTCAGGCTGAACAAACTAAGGGCTACACCAAGGCTCAACACAGGATAAATAAGGATTATTTGAACTATAAATGCATGTACCAAAGGCACTCTAGTAGAAACCATGAATAAAAATATGGAACTATAAATAAATTGCCTCTTTAAAGTGATAATGTTTAGCTGTTATACTGATTTATTCCGGTGTATTTATCTTGTCCTTAGATATACAGTGTAACCAGAATGGACAAAACATGATGCCTGCCTACAAATTGCATTCAATTAAAAGTGTGTTGAGAGCCCTGTAAGAGTAAAATGTGTCATATAAATTCCAGTCAATGCACCACTTACAATTTACACCCTCAAAGGTAAACATTTATCTTGTTTTTAGCTGCTAAATAATATATTGATTAAAGTTTTTATCTTCTAACACATTTCTTCTTCCCTTTGGTAAGTCAAGCTCCAAAACTCCAGGAGTTTCACTTTGCACAATGTAACTCATTAGTATATTTTCTTTATATCCTCTTTGCTCTGGTAATTGCCATCTTGTTCAAATTCTTCAGTTTGCAAGTCAGAGGTGTTCTTATAAATCTACGTAAAGAATAGATGAGATGTATGCAATGCGCAACATCAGAGGCCGAATACAAAAAAATAAATAAAATCTGCTAACGTGCCCTTTAAAGCCCATTAACAGGAAAAAGAAATCCATGTCTGTGAATTCATATACTTCCAAGGACTTCTGTCAGTGTTGTTCTCAAGTGTTCAACAGCGCATAGCAGTTCAATTATATGGACTCGGGTTTTGTCTCACATCAGAGTTTAGCGTATTGTCAGCGCAGACACTCCAGCTGATTGAATTAGCCAGTTGTGACTCTTTGACCACTGATGTGAATGTAATTTCCCTTATTTCCACCTGTCATGTATGTTTTGGTGTGTGAAATTCTCTCTCCCTCTCTGTTACACACACACACACACACACACACACACACACACACACACACACACACACACACACACACACACACACACACACACACACACACACACACACACAGGTTGCAGCAATTTTCAGTTCTTGGAGGCACCAGAACTAGCCAGCCTCTCCAGCCTTTCTGTACTCTGTCAAATGATCAGCTTCGAATAAAGGCTTGTGGGCAGGCGAGCATGTAAGCTCTCCCACGACTCTACTCTCCCACAATTGCACACGGGAGAAGGAGAGGGAGACAGAGAGAGCGAGCCCATGCATGTTTCTGTATCGCCCGCTTGTATTTCTTACATGTGTATTCGCGCATACATGGCACAGATGCCAGGATTATCTCCATGCCTGCTTCTTTCTGTCCTTTTCTCCATAGAACTGCAGCCAACACTTCACGCACTTTTCCCCAGATCCCCATTCTCAGTATTGCAGACACAATTACCAAAAGCAACTTGGGACAGGCAGTATTTTCCACATTCCAAATCCCCGATAGAGTCTCATGTAGCACTAACACAACATCTCCTGTGTTTCTGTGCCTGCTAATCCCAGGAATCAGGAGACACGGCTGCGTAATAACTGAAATGATTAGCCCCTCTGCTGCCCCCACAATCACCCCCCACCGGCTCCTACATCACCTAATATCGATCCATGCCTGGACCAGAGCGGTCGACCGGCCTCCTCTATGAGTAAGATCCTATAGCCTCACCTTCATCTCTAACAAAACCTGCCTTCCCTTTGTTCCCTTTGTTTTAATGCTTTCAGGCTAAATAAACACATGAAATGTAGATTTTGTGCAAGATTACAGCAAAAGGAGAGAAGAAGGCACAGAAAGAAGAGAGAAGGGACGTTTAGGATTAAGTTACTAGGCAGAGAAGAAGAGATCAGAGTGAAAAATGTGCGTTAAAGGGGAGATAAGCAGGATAAGAGATAAAATGACAGAGGAGTAAAAAAAATGGTGGATCAGTCACAAAGGTGCTGTGGACCTTCATCCGGGGGTTAGAGAGCATTCTTAATCCCCTTAGTACTGTGTATGGAGATTAGCCATGCATGCATCCACGGAAATTCACATAAAAAAAAAAAACAGCAGAATTCATCACTCCACTGGTGGCGCTAGCTATGCATTCTCCAGGCTGCCGTAGAAAAAACGGTTTGCTGCAAGGGAGGACACCAGCGACAAGCCAGGAGCTCATTTAACTGCAGCAGCCGCCTGAGTCAGTGTGCTGAAAGCAGGCGCTGGTCGATTTGTTCGGCTCCTGTAACTTGTGAAATAAAAGCAGGGACATCCAGTGTGCAGTCCCCGAAGCATATTTGTGATTCTGGGTGAATTGCAACTGAGGTCTAGCAGTTAACCACAATCATTTCTCACGCAGATTGTGACTTTACGAGCATATTATGACAAAAGGAACATTGCAGTCCAATCTAGTGGTGACATTTTTGTGCAAATGTGAACACAGTTTATTCACCGCCAACAGCAAATAGATCAGCTGCACAGATGTAGCTGTTAACTACCAACATATGTAGCAACTGTGCGTTTCTGCGACTGCACACACGCTTTCGAATCTATAATAATAATTTCCCACCAGTACGCGCTCATTTCGTTTTGTTTTTTATTACCTACAAATGTTCATGAACTGGAGTCACAAAGATCAGGACAACATGTTCTTTACGCATTTCAGTTAAAACATTTTCAATTCACATCCTCCGCTGAAAATTTGCATTTGTCTATTTGTGCTGTGTGTCTTTCTGTTGGCTTCATTTGCAATGACGACACATCTAAAATTCACTTTGCATTCAGTCTAAACACACCTTGTGACACAATCGTGTTTAAAGTACCTATCAGAGAACTAGCATGTGAACTAAATTTAAACACATTCAAAGGAAAGGCTGATGTGGAGCCACCGAACAACACACAAAGGCACTGAATAGTAAAGCAAAAATATAAGTAGAGGATAAGTAGCCCGTCCTCCAAAAATGTCCACGAATGATCGGCTCTGAATGAGCTACAGGCTTTCATAGCTGAGATAGGACCTGCTAATGCTGGAGTGATTTTGCCTGCCATTGCTTTATGCCTATCAAAAACGAGGCTAGTATTTGCCAGAAGACTTAGCAGAGACTCGGTGAAAGAGGGTTATATGGTTAAAAAAAACCCCTCTGCAGCCCAGATTATGACGGTAACACTGGATCTGAGTGTGATGACTTAAAAACAACCATCTCTGTCTCAGACTGATCCAGATTTCACGCTCCCCTGATAGAGCTCAAGTCCTTTGGCAAGCGAAAATAGAGGACAAATTGCATCGTCCAGATGTGCCAAGCAGATAGAGACCTATTGATATTGGCCCAGGGCTGTAACGGCTGCCAAAAGCGCCTCTACTAACTATTGACTTGAGTGGTGGGAGTGTTACTTTTGTGTTCTTTGTTGCTCTTATTTTCTTTCTTCCTCCCTCTCATGCTCTTCCTCTCCCCCTTGGTTGAATCTCAGCTTATAACCACGCATTGGTCAGAGGGCCCGGTGGCGCCAGTGTCCGGCAGCCTCACCTCTGTCAGTGCGCCCCAGGATGGCTGTGGCTACAATGTAGCTTGCCATCACCAGTGTGTGAATGTGTGTGTGAATGGGTGGATGACAGGTTGTGTAAAGCGCTTTGGGGTCCTTAGGGACTAGAAAAGCGCTATACAAATACAGGCCATTATTCCTGAATGAGCATATTCTCCACCACATGTGCGACAGTGTGGTGCAGTTGCATCTTTCTTCATGTCGATGCATTAGTGAAATAAGAAGGAGATTAAGAGAGAACAGAGGTGGGGGTCGTTGATTTGAGCGAGCGTACAGAGGGAACAAGAGACAGGCACAGGCTTGCACAAACAATAAGACAAACACGCAAGCACGCACGCGCAAAGACACACACCCAACGCGCCCATCATTGGGATGATGAATGAAGCCCACACAGCCCTGGAAAACAGAGCAGGACCAATACGACCTTGGTTGCAAACACACTGGGGAGAGATGGAGTGTGGTGGAGAGGGATGAGAGAGAGATGGAGGCTGATATATCCTACATGTGGCTGTGTGTGGCTGCTGAAACATACTGTGACGACCCCACATTTTGCTGTTACTGCAGAACGCCTCTTCAAATGGTTCTGTTTACAAAATGAGGCTTAAAACTTTTCTTTTTGATAGTTAGTGTTGGATCAAGTGACAACTCCCTTAGTTACACTGCAATAGGTCTGTGCTGCTGGTGTTTCTTCTTCACTCCCATCTTTATACATCACTTTACATCATTATTTATTATTAATCTCTGGCTCTCTTCCACAGCATGTCTTTTTGTCCTTTCTCCCTCCGATCACCCCCCAACCAGTCACAGCACATGGCTGCCTCTCCCTGAGCCTGGTTCTGCTGGAGGTTTCTTCCTGTTAAATGTTTTTTTTCTTTCCCACTTTTGACAAGTAATTGCTCAAAGGGGGTTGTTTGATTGTCGGGGTTTGATCTATATTATAGTGGGGTCTCTACCTTACAATATAAAGCATCTTGAGGTGACTGCTGTTGTAATTTGGCACTATGTAAATAAAGCTGAATTGAATTGCGTCTAGAATTTAGATCTAACATGTTTACTGCAATTTATTTAAACCCTCTGTTTATTTGGCTAAGATGGAAGGATGTTTTGGCCATATATTGTAATAACAAAATATAATATTACATAATTAATAAGGATTGAGAGCAGAAAAATTGCAAAAGTAAAAATGATTGTGGAAAATGTGACGATGCCTAATCAGTGATAAGGGAAGTTGGCTTACAAAGAAATATATAAAAGGTTTGAATGTTGGGAAACCTTTGATTAGTGGTTCAAACTAATGGTAATATGTCAACTGTTAGTTACAGTCAGTTAAAGTTATTTATGTTCAGCCATCAACATGTTGTTGTAAATAACATGGGCTTGTTTCATTTGATTATTTAAAGTGTCCATGTTTTGACATTTGGACTTTTAAGCATATGACAAATGACACAGCTGACTGATTACTAATTATATTTAGATGTTGAAACGAATGCGGTTAAGGTTAGGTTAATTGGTGATTATAAATTGATTATAGGTGTAAGTGTGAGTCCTGTGGTACCAAGACTGGACCTGTCAGACTGGACAGGTCTAGGCTTCAGCTGAGACATTAGTCTGTCAAGTAGGATTTTTCAAAGTACACATCATAAACTTAATCAAGAGCTGTGCATTAATGTTTTTAGTTATGTGTACCTAATGAATTACACCTTATCCAAATGCTTAGTTGGACTGCGTGCGCCAAATGTCCTGTGTACAGGCTACTAAATATATGTACCATGCCAGCAAAACAAAATTATGCCTACTGGCAGGTGTGATAAATCTAACCAAGGGCTGTTTTCTTCCCGTAAAACGACATGCGATCCATGAAAAGTGATCCAGGAAGCAATGAACATGAGCTAAGTAGCTGATAATGGCCTGGGATGATGATACAGAATCTATTGTACAGTATCACTGTATCAACATCGCAGTGCAACCTTGCACACAGTTTGAATCCTGCCTCATTTAAGATGTAATCTCTCTGTTGTGTGGAGAGCTCCATTAAAATTAGACCGTGCTGACAATTAAACTATGAAAGCCATCAATCAAAATGACATTATCTACGGGGACACTGCCCCAAGTGGCTGATCTGACAGGGCGAGCTGGGCCAGAGTACAGAAGACAGCCAAATAATCCATAAACATAATGGACATCAATATTGAAAAGATGACAGATGAGACTGCCGACAGAGGCCAGGATTCAATTTCTATTCTTTTTTTTGCTGTGGGAGACCATATCGCGTTTCACAAAGTCATTTGTCAGCCATAAGGCCAGTGAGGAGAAGCCAAGCTTCTCCAACATGTGAGCCAAGGGCGGTTGTTCCACTGACGCAAATGGCAAAATGAATCAGGCATGGGACAATAATGACAGTGATATAAATAATGAAACCATCAAAGTGTTTGGTGGACATTGGCACAGAAACACATCATGTGAACTACAGTGACATAACATAAAACCGATTAAGCTATATTTTCTAAGGCTGTGAATGAGCGTATTTTATTTGCAGTCAAATAATTAAAAGGTGAAACTCTTCTTAAGCTCTGGGAGCTTCTTTTATTAACAGTGCGAGCCGGCAAAAAAATTGCTTGCAAATAATTTACATGTGGAAGCAGAAAAGAAAAGATTTACTTCCAGTCTCGAACTGATCCAGCCGGAGTTCAAGGATCCTCGTTCTCCAGCTGGTTTGAGAAATGGGCTTCTCCTTCAGAAAAGATCGATTGTTAACATGATTGTTTATCACTGCAAGTAATCCATGCACCAACGAAGAAGCAGTGCTGTTGGACTGCATTGGGTTTGCCACGACAAATTTTGCTCGCCGGAGTCTGACCTGATCACACAATAAGTCAGACAGTGTCCACACCAGGATAGATTCACTACTGGTTTTATCATTATTATAATCCAATTGCAAATAATTTGCAATTAAAGAGATGATAAACATGCACAAACCCGGCCCTACCCTGTAACAATGGGATAAAATATGATTTGAATTCTCACTTGACCCTGTAAGAAGCACAGAAACAGAAGATATATTTTATTGTATAGTAATAAAGTTGTGTTGCTGGAGTTCTGAATTTACTAAGGAGTGATACTTGACTGTGATATGACAAGCTGCAATATTTGAGCTTAACTTTTGTGAGCACGCTGACCTGATGTTTCTCCAAAACCACAGTTTGATTTTTTTTTTTCCGGAAAGGAAAAAATAATAAAAAAGAAGCAGTTTTAAGTAGGCATAAGAAATTCCACATGGGTCTCATAGTATTAGCATTAAGAAACCAAGAGACCAAACTGCTGATGTTTGTATTATTTTTGGATTTGTATTCAGCCTCAGTTTCAGAATTGTTCCACCCCTAATGCTAACAAATGAGGTAGCAGTAATCCCTTATAGCAGCCACTCTGGAAATCATTAAAGGGAAATGCTCATTTCCAAATCCATATGTTTTTATTCTTGGACTCTACTAGAGTAGCTTTGCATGTTTCACAGTGCAAAATAATCCTTATTTATTGCACACCAGTTTTGACAAAGATTTTGCAAGGCTGTACAAGAAAAGCCTGCTTAAATCTTTCTGTGAATGTTTGCAAAGATCTACAAAGGATTATTCCTGAATACCCAGATCCACAGCGCCATGTCAAAGTACCATTCCTCGCCTAACCAAGAGCAAAGTTCGGCCACGAATGAGACTCGAGCTGCTCCTGGACCGAGGTCAGCCTAACTGGTCGTGGGAGAGACAAACAAGTCAGCCAGATCATTCTCACAGTGCTGTGGTTATGTAAGACTTAACTCCATGAATTTTGTCCGTCAATGTGCATGCATCACATAAACCTGCCAAAATTGAAAGTGCAATACACACACGGTGACCTCTGTCGAAATCCCACAAATGCTAGGCACAGCTTCAGCCAGGTAAAACTTCTATCAGCAATAACAAAGGGGATGTTAATGTAACATAATCCATAAACAATGTTCCCAACTGGGTCAGAGCCTTTATGAGTGGATTAAAAATATGAATTATGGTTCTAAAACTCCATCTCTCCCTGCTTTAAGAGGATTAGATCACACATTCTGTTCTCCTCACACCCAAATGGCCCAGGATGTGTCACCTACAGTCTCTGTAGTCAACCAGAGCTCAGGGGAAGTGCATTCAGGTTACTAACATAGGACTTTAGTGTATGTTTTATATATGTGATTTCACTATATTCACTTGTTGGAAAACAACAACAACAAAAAACCCACAGGTATTAAAACTCTTTACTAATTAAAATAATTATGACTTAATTGAAGGCATCTAAACATCCATCCATCCATCCATCTTCATCCGCTTTGTCCGGGGCCGGGTCGCGGGGGCAGCAGCGGGCAGGGGCGGGGGCCTCTTTGCTTAGGCTGCTGCTTAGGCATCTAAACAGAACAAATAATAATGGCACGTGCTGCAGTCTTACGAGAGAAACATACCATAAAATTAGGATTCATAAAGTAACACTGAGAACTTGGAAGAACATTATTTCACACTGCACTGATTCCCCAACAACAGAGTGTGGAATCAGCTTTTGTGCCGTTTCCCTGCATATTTGCAGCGGTTTACACCGGCCTTTTTCTGAGCAGCCCCTTCCTTTGTTGTGTCCCAGACAAGACTCTGCTTTTAATCCGGAAATATGCTAAACTAGCCTAAAGCAAGTCACATTGGGCTTTAAATAAGACAGGGAGAAGGCGCTGCACACTGCTCCCTCTTTAAGAGGACACCCATCTATTTTAAGTTTGTTATCACTAATGCGTTATGACAAAGCAACATTCTGGTCCAAAGCACTTACTGTCTATTAAGGTGAAAAAATGGATTAAAAAAAAAAATGAACCTCACAAAATCATTCACGCCTTTGTGTCTGCTTAATTTCAGTTCCATTTAATTTGATTCAAATGTGACAGCTAGCACCATCGGGGCAAATATGCAAGCAGTCTCCATTACTTAGCCAATGATTTTCTTTCTTGGTGTATACTTCCCTCCATCATGCCATTGTTTGTCCTCATATACACAGCCCACAAGGATTCTGAATTTCCAAGCCATATCTCACATCAGCATGCTCGTTGGAAATTCAATTAATTTCCCTCTCAGCTTGCACTAGCAGCTAGGCCTCTCTAACCTTGGCATATTTACACTCAAGCCCCTGCACAAGGTGAAGAATATACAGGAATGAGCTGGCAGCGAGTAACACTCTCTCTGTGTCTCTGGCTTTTTCTATCCGACCCTTGTGGAAAATTGTGATGCACTCTGGTTTGTTGAGTGGTCCTTCTGCAAAAATATCGTGTCCTATGCGGCTTGTTTGGGACACAAGTAGCCCACCTGGACCAATGCTACAGTGTGAAGCTTCCGTGGATAGGTACTGTGGCACACTTCATCCTACTGTGATGGTGTAAAGTTACCTAAATATATTAAGGCAACATTTTAAATGTCTGCTAATTAGATCTTAGCTCATAACAACACAGACAGGCATTATTCTGGCTTGACAGGGGGCTACAAAACTAAGTAAAGCAGGCATAAACATGTCAATCAGGCACAGTGTGTACACATCCACGGTGCTGAGAAGTGATCTAATTAGGTATATGAAGTGGAAACACCTGTAGGGTGAGGCCTCTAAGCATCTCGACAATACAAAATCCTGTAATGTTTTTATTCAACCTGACAAAAACTACAGCTCCTGCACATTTTCCATGTGCAGCTTAAATGAGGCAATCATTTGGCCAAGTACAGTTCATCCCTTTTTCATTTATTTTTGGTGACGCTTAATGAAAAGTCTTTGCATGTGTTTGCCTCATCTATGTAGTGGCAGCAGGGAAAGAAGCTGTTGGCATGTCTCTGTCTATTAAGCTTGCAGACAAACAAGACACATGTTAAAATGTCTATAAAACCATGCATAAAAATCAAAATTTGTGACTTAATGGGGAGTTATGTTCCTCAGTAGGTGAAGGGATGTTATACAGAGACAGACACAGAGAAAGTAAATTAGAACATTTCTCAAAATGTCACACTGTTCCTTTAAATTAATTCCTTAGGCAGCATCGGATGATAGCAAAAAAGAATGATATTTTACCCATCAATGGCCCAGTCGCACCGGAGAAATATATGACAGCTACGTTCTTGTCACAAGGAAGGATCATTAAGGGTGATTTCACTATTTCTGGAGGAATTTCTGCAACAGATTTGTGATTTTCCCCAATTTATCACAGTTGATCTCAGTATCAACAAACAGATTGCGTCTAATTACCAACTTGAGCATGTTCAATCACAAACTGCTAGCAGACTGACTGTCTTATTAACATATAATCGTGACCTTGATGCACCAAAGTTGCTTTGAAAAGTGTCAGAGACCTCTGACCAAGTGGTCAGAGACCTCGTCCCTGTCTTTGCAGCAACTACTTCAAAGTCAATGAGACTGCAAGTTAGTGTACATGGTTACAATGATTTTGGCTGTGTCATGGTCCCTAATGTGACTGCAGCATAATGACCACAACCCAGCATCATATTTACATTTACAGAAAGTGAACAGCCAAGTTCAATCAGTGTGTAAACAAGTTATGCTGAGCCATAGCCTCTCTCATTTAAGATTAGTTTAAAATGACCCATTCATGCTAATTTATACCAATTATATTCCCAATGATAGGCTCCAAAAATGACTGCGGACAGCCAATTGAGCCAAAGCAGTGCAGTAAAGGTACTGTAGTGCAAAAATACATATGTAGATTTCCTTCATGTTGCCACAGGAATTAACATGTATTAAGGCGTTTCTACCAACATCTCTTGTTTTTGTTCTTTATAGATCTTAATGACGCGTTTCTCCTGGCTAACCAGACAGCTCTCAGTTGGTCCATGTTTTGCAGAAGAGGAGTCAAATGACATGTCAGATGCTCCCTTTCATGTCTGTGTTCACATACCCTGAAGCAGGAAGCCAGAGTTGACAAAGAAAGCCGATAACCCCGACACATAATGCCCTTTATTTTTGACTGTGGTTTTAGGTCAAAGAAAGCCAGACTATGTTGAACTTTCTTTGTTGTGCACCCCTCAGAAGACCACTGAACACAAGCTGTCTGACTGTCGGAGCTGTGACTGCATGTTTCTGTCACCTTAGCTAATATTGCTACTTCGATTTTCTGGAGCTGCTAACACTCTGGTCTGGTGAAAAGCTAGACCAAAGGTATCATCCAGCTCCATCTGGAACTCGAGACAAATCCATTCATATTTTAATGCTTACCCATGTCCTGCCACTCAGCTGGCAACACACCAGGCTTCTTGCCTTGCAAGTGGCGAGCCCACATGGCAAACCAACAAGACAGCAGCTGACTAATGACTGTTTCTGTAAGCTAATGCTGCGTTTGACCAGCAGTGTAATTATATACTGTGTCATTTGTTGTTGTTATTACTGAGGCTGCAGCAACACAAGCAGCTTTTGTTTGGTTGCTGAGTAGCTGATAATGACGACAGTACATAATATAAATATGCTCAAGCACAATATCAGTATGTGCTTCTTGTATGGTAGTTAGACACCTTTAGCTATGCTACAAGGAGTTCTTTTAAAATTCCCTAAAAAGGATTACCTGATTAACAGCAGAAGTTGCACTTTAAATCTGTCTGTGGCTGTCACTAGGGTGGGAAGAAGCCAAAATGACAGCAAAAGAGAGCTAGGATACCACATTCTGAGTTAGACAGCATGTACTTTGTGTGAATCTCTATAGCTATGAGCAGTGTTGGGGAGTAACGGAATACATGTACCGCCGTTACGTATTTAAAATACAAAATATGAGTAACTGTATTCCGTTACAGTTACCATTTAAAAAGGTGGTATTTAGAATACAGTTACTTTGTTGAAATAAATGGATTACACTGCGGTACTTTCCTGTTTCATTTTGTCGCGGGTCAGGACTGTTTGGGTTTTGTTTGACAGCTACGTTCTGTTGTTCCAGGCGGCAGCGTTACGGTTGCCATGGTTACAGGGTCTCTCTCTCTCTCTCTCTCTCTCTCTCTCTCTCTCGCGCGGCTGTGTGTTTCCTGGGTGAGAGAGCACCTTTTTGTTGTTGTTGTTGTTGTTGTGCTAAGCTAACAGGCAGAATGCTACAAGAATAGCTCAAAAGAATGTAGCCTCATGGGCAGTATAGTCCGTGTTGCAGGGAGAATGGACTGCCATACACGTTATGTGTCTGTGAGCAAGAGGAGGGAGAAAAAAGGATAATGGAAAGGTACGAGCAGTCATCGAGAAAAAACGGGAGCTGGAAGCATGTAAATATAATAATAACCACTGCAGCCAAGAAGAGTGCCTGACGAGCCCAGTTGTAAGTAAGCTATTAAGACTCGACTGTACACCGTGTTCTCCTCCGAAAACAATAAGTTCCGTTGGAGCAGTCTTTCAACGCCTCTCTCTGTCTCTCGCAAGAAAAGTTGACCCACACAACAAAGTAAAGCTATTTTTCGGCTAAAAGCCCAACACGGACCCCGCCGTATTAGTCAGAGGTCCCTTTACTAAGGTTCGGAGCCGCGGACCTTCAGTAATGGTAATAAATCACACAGCAATAGTACATTCACGTTGTTGTAAAAAGCACGATAATATGTTAAGTAATCCAAAGTATTCAGAATACGTTACTGTCATTGAGTAACGTAACGGAATACGTTACAGAATACATTTTGGGGCATGTATTCTGTATTCTGTAGTGGAATACATTTTAAAAGTAACCTTCCCAACACTGGCTATGAGGTCAAAAATCTCCTAACAGGGAGAAAAATGAGCCAGGCTGAGATTTATGTTTGCATCAGTGACACAGCAAGAGCTTTTGTAAACCACAGTTAAGTTTAATTTATGGTTAGCCCAAGTCCTGCTGTGGGCCTAAAAACATTGGGTTCACCTATGACAGCTAAAGTAGTGCAAACACAACACTTTCCTTTTTATGTGTAGAGCATAGGTGTGGCTAAAGATATGGCAAAATATAAAATATAGCGTAAGGCACTGAATATCTATATCCTTATCAAAACATGCATTTTGTAGCAGGTTTCACATACTGGAGTTTCTGCTTCAAGACTACTAGAAGCAGTGCTTGTGAGCAGGGGTCTACTGACTCACATTTACTGCAGTGAATAAATACATAAATATTCTTTTTAGCCTCTATAACAATATACGTAAATGATGTTGCTTGGTCATGGAGGTAAGACAAAGAATAAATCGAATTAAAGACATGGACAGAAAATGGATTTGAATCACAAACCATTTTAATAAACATCAATATTTAGTTTGAATTTTTAATCAGCCCATGGCTGCCAGTAACCCTGCAGAAGATCTGAATTTACAGAAACTCTTTTGGGCATTTTGGCAGTATTAGTGGTTATTTCCAGACCCATATTTACAATAACTGTCTTCTTCATTCTTAAATTAAAAATCTTCCATCCCTAAAATGGCTTGGTTGCTTGGTTATTAATGTAGTTTAAACATGCTACATTTGACAGTATACTGGCATCTGTCCAGGCAACAATTGCATCTAAGTGTTTGTATTTCAAGCAGACAGGCTCATCTGCTAAAACAACCTGCTTAAAATAGTGTAGGTCGCATGTGTGCTCCCAAATCAGCTCTGACCTTTAAAGGCATGAACTTCACACTAATTCAGGACCTCGGAAGGTCTCCTGTCATATCCGATATCAAGACTTTAGCACCAGATTTTTTTAAATTCCTGTAAGGTGCAAGGTGACGCTTCATGGATGGATTTGCTTTGGGTTTTTCTTTTTACTTGTTTTCCCAATTTTATTCCCAATATACCCTGCAGATATTTGATTAAAATTCACGAAAGTGAAGTTTTGCTTTTCAATCATACCTCTGCATGATGCCCAAATTACAACACTTTTACACTCAGATATTGCGTGCCAATTTTCCCAAGTAAACAAACAAACACACAAGCTGTCCATATGATGTAAAAGAAAGCTCGATTCATTAAACTAGGACATCGTCTTTTATTGCTCCTCTTTTATGGAGTCAAATGCCGATTGTAGGCACTTTCTGCGGGCTATACAGCCCAATAAGTGGTGCGCAGTTTTCATCAATTTGTGCTACAGTAGCTCCTTTGTGGGATTGGGCCACACGGGCCAGCTGTTGCTCCCGACATGCACCAGTGAGCCCATGATCTTGTTGCTTGCTTCCCCCTGAGACACTTTTGCAAGGTCCAAGGCGCCTGCACGCTGGAACACCTCACAAGACCAGGGTTTTAGAGATGATTTAACCCAGTCCTCTACCTGTCACAATGTAGCCCTCGTCAAAGTCGCTCAGATCACCAATTTCTTTCTGCATCAAGCACATTGGCTTCAAGAAAAGACTGTTGGCTTGTTCGCTAATATATCACACCCCTCAACAGGCGTTACTGTAACGAGATAATCAACATCGTTCAATTCAGCAGTCAGATGTTTTAATGTGGCTGTATATACTAAAACATATGATCAAAAGCAACTCATCAGAAAGGAGGCAGTTCTGTGGGAATCTGCGATTACAAACGTTTTGTGCTCACGGAAAAATATCAGTATCAGACAGATGTTTCACAATCTCCATTTTCATTTTGCTGCTTACCGCTCTAACCCATTGAGAAGCACTTCAGGCACTTGTATAACTGAAGAAATTTGCTCAGCACATCACTCTGAGAAACCAAAATATGCATTCAGCAGGGCTTTCGGAGTGCAGGAAAAGACATCTGTAGTGTCATTTTAGTGGGCAGAGCAACAGCTTTTCTCTTGAGGACTTGGAAAATATTTGTGTGACATGAGTGACTGGAGCTCCACTGCGCCAACAGCTAATCACATCACCAATAATGCTATTTTGAGCCAGTCATATGACACTCATGTAACATGACTGATCATCTAAATAAAACTTCGAAAAACAAATGTGCTTCTGTTGTGGTATCACACATCGGATAGATGAGACAGTGCAGATGGGCATTCTTTTGGACATGCAACTCCAAATCTACTGTGTTCTGCTTCCAAGCACCAAATTATTTTGACTTCTGAAATCAGAAACAAATCCACACTGAATTAAATCAAACTCTACAGATCACTTCTGATTTTGGTTTGAATGTTTTTCGGGTCATAGTTTTCCTGGTCTGCAACTTTTCTGCTCTCATTCACTCAGCCGCTCTCCTGGTGAGTCTCATTAGGGAGCCATAGGTGTTACCTGTCCACACCTCCTGTCCAGCATCAAACAACTGACAGACCTTAGCCACTGAATTGAATTGGCCACCCCAGAGCCCAGACTTCACCATTACTGAAACAATGTGGATCATCTTGACAGAGAACAGACCAAAAAGCAGTCAACATCCAAAGAAGAGGTTTGAATGTCCTTCGAGAAGCCTGGAGAACTATTCCTGAAGACTCTTCAAAGAAATTACCAGAAAGCTGCCTAAGAGAGTTCAGACTGTGCTCAAGCATAAAGGTGGTCGTACCAAATATTGACTCTCAAGCTTGTTAGAATAAAACAGTGTCTTTCATTATATACTGCATTTCCGTGTGTGTTTTAATAAATCCCAAACCTTGGCTCAAGACTTTTGCACAGTGCTGTAGGCTGTCATATCATATAATAATGTGATGTACAAAATTTAAGCCAAGAGAGGAAAAAACATCCTCACAACTTTAAGAAACAGGTTCAGATGGCTGTAAGTAATTCAATAGACTACACTCATCAGAAGTCGGCATAATTCATATTATGCGTTGATATAATCAACATAATCAACATGACAGTGGTTTTTTTTTTTTTTTTAATAGCAACCCTGCAAAAAAACACCTTTGAGAACACACCTGCCAGACTGTCACCATCTAGTGACACTTCTGTCCTTGGGCAATGACAGACATTGGTGATTTTGGCATAGTAATGCCCCTTCTGTCCCCATCACCTGCTTGCTCTATTATGCAGCAGTGTCAGAAAATCCCAGGAACTGTCAGGCTCCAGCCTGCTATTTCTCTGTTGCACCAGTGTCAGCTTGCTGCCCACCGAGCCCCGCCATGCCAGGTCTAATCTCGGCCCCAGCCTGCGAGGCCAATCTCCTGCCGCTGAGAGTTGGATTGGAGCCCTGGACAGTGATGGCGGGTGAGCAGTGGCGGGGTATGATCTTAGGAGTGGAGGAGAAAGAGTTAATGACTAATCCTGTGGACACAGGACCACCAGAGAGGATTGGCTGGGGCTAAAGAGAGATATGGGGACTAGAGGGAAATTGGAACTAGATCAAGTAAGAAGAGAGGAGCTGGAAACATGGGAGGAAGAGCCATGCCAGGATGTGGAGAATATGAGTCTGGCTTATTTTACCAACAAAAACAAGTCTGTTAGCAAACTGTGTCCTGATTATAACGCAATAATCTGTTACTTGGCACCATCAGAGTTCAAGGTTTCCACGTCATTTTGCCTTGTAAAGATAAGATTTTATTAAAAAGTAACATATGGAGGAGGTTGGGGTGGATGGATGGTTTGAGGCACTTTGATGCACAGGGCAGCTGCTATTTTTCTTTCTTTTAACATTATGATTTTAAAATTCATCATGTTTTTTATTATTTTAACCACTGCACTGCAATAAAATCCAAAGACAATGAAAACATAATAAACATAATAATTTTAATTGTGTTCTTACACTTCACTCAGTCAGTTGACCACGCTCGGATTTGTCCTTAATCTAACCCTGAACTGCAGAGTAAGCTTCATAAAGATGTAGAGCGGTTTATTAACTGAATTTTAAAAAGTGTTACATTTTTTACTTCATCAACTGCAGTATATGAGAGTTCTCCAGATACCAAAAACCCCTAAAAAAAACCGGCACATTTTGCTAATAACAGTCTGCTTATGGCCAGACTGAGTTGTCCATAACAGTGAAGAGCAGCACTGCCAGAAAGAAAAATGTGGATGGACAATATTCCAACAGAAAGAAAGAAGCTTAGACATCGAAGTGAGTTCAGTCAGACGGCTCACGTTCAAAATGATTTACAGCGGTGGCACAATATTGTTAGAGTCTGGTGTCTAGGCTCCAAGCTCATAGATATGTCATATGTAGAAATTGGTGTTACAGAAACACTGGTTAATTATAGCATAAAAGGTTGATGGAGGCAGTTCTACATGAGGCAAAAAAATCTACAACACATGTTAATTGTCTCAGTGGCCTTACAGTACCTCTAGTAAAAATGTCATCAGCAGCTCTGCGACACTTCCTTGCTGTTTCATTCTCTTAATTTGTGAAACTCTGATGGAGTATGTAATGAGAAAGGTGAGGTTAGCATGGCACCATTTGCAGCTTGTATTGAGAAGCTTGTACTGCATGACGGGCAGCTACAGGTATAAAAAACCGAACACCTGAAAGCAAGTTCATAAACCTGCCATTTGCTAATTGACCTGTTCTTTTTCCCCCTGCATTTAGCCGTGACAGTGATGCTCCTTTTTATAAGTGATTCAGACGTAATAATCAGTGCAATCTTTTGTTTAATCGCTGAACACCGCTAACCGTCCCTGCATTCACAAATACATACATTTCCCCCTGTTTTGATTCCAAATCCAGCCTCTGCTCACGTATGCAACGGATGAAGTGTGATTGACAAGTTCTTTTATAAAGTAGCTGTTTAGGAAAGTGATAAGAAGGTAACATGCTGAAAGCAGGAGAAAATAAAGCATGAAAGTGGGCTTCATTTTCAAATACTGTAGCACATTACAGCGAGGCTACATTTTATATACGTCCTTCAGGAGGAAATTCAAAGTAGAAGCAGATATACCAGTTGCTCCGCTGAGAGAAACCTAAATAGATGTCTTTGAGGATGTGACTCAGAGGCTCGCCATTATCTCCACCAGCAAATTACAGCTGAATACACACACTTGGGAGGATTTTAAAAGGTATTTGGGGAAATATTAAATTTAAAAAAAGCAGACTTAGAGGAGAAGCGCTAGATTGATTTTAGCTGTGTACACTGAAATAACTTCACTGGGTATGTTAGCGAGGACAATAGAAAAAGTGTGTCGAGCTGTTTGTTTCTTTACGGCATGTGACTGATGCGTCAGTGAGCATCTCAAAGCTTTTGCTTTTCTCGCAATGCCCTTTGATATTTAGAGGACTTTGTGTGTGTAGTGATTTTCCCTGAATAAACAAGCCAACTGTCCCTCTGCCAGTCTGCCATTACAACAATCAAAATGATCAGTTTCTCTGATGTAAACAAACCACGAGCCACTGTGGGGTTTCCCAGAGCACAATGTGTAAGTTTGGCTTTCAAACACAAAGTCTTTAGCACGCGCACAGTCCCCCCCCCCCCACACACACACACCCCACTTTAGCGCCACGAGGGATTGCCTGCTCCTCCTGAGATGAGTGCTGAAGCCCACAAATAAACAGCCTTCAGATGTTTACATATGGAGCACAACACCGTCGAAGGCCTCCGGAGAATGAGCGGAAAGCTCATTTGCACTGTTGATGAGAAGAATCAGAAATTGCTGTGTCGGTTCATGATGACTGATTAAGAGAGGAATATTACAGAGATAAGGAAAAAAAATGAGTGTTTATGCAGGAATTTTCATATTTTCAGTTATTTATTTTAGGTTTTGATGAAATAACGATGAAGTGCACAGAATTTTAAACATGTTTATTCTTTAGAACATTTTTTCCAGCAGGTCTCCAGGTCTCGGCATCTCGAACAGTGATGCTGGGATATTGCTGGTGATGGTTTTCTGTCTGACATGTAAGAAAGTCTGTTACATTTAGCTTTATAGCGCTTGCTTCATGCAGTTCCTTATAGCTGTTGTAATATCAGTATCTCTGCAATTCACACAAATTCAAGCATGTTGTCAGTGGGTGACTTTGACAAAGTTGCCCTGCTTTTACTTTCATGGCACTTAAAGATAAGGAACGGCCAGGGCAAAGAGAGTTACCGCAGTATCGCAGCTTTTTCTAGCTTCTCTTGGCTTCATTAGAACCTGCGTTTCAGCACTGGGGTGGTTTGCAGCCAAGTGTGAAGTGGCCAGAATGAAAGTCAGCACCTCCAAGTCTGAAGCAGTGATTCTCTGCCAGAAAACAGTGGATTGCTCCCAATGGGTTGGGTGAGAGTTGCTTTGGGTGTTGTACTGGGAGAAGAAAGAGCTGAGCCAGAAGGCAAGGCTTTTGATTTAGAAGAGGAATTAAATACCAGCTCTCACCTGTGCTGAACAGCTCTGTGTAGTGCTGCAGGAATGAGTTTGTGGATACAAGCTGGTGGTCTGGTTCTTTGCCTGAAAACAGTGGCTTGCTCCTTCTGGGTTAAGGAGACATGCCACACTGTGTAAAGCAGTTTTAATATATCTGAATCTTATTTATGACCAATGGAGAGGTGGAGCATAATGTAGCCGTTGCGTTGAGTGTGAAGGTAAAGCTTTTGGTTTACTTTGTCATTTGTGTATTTCACCTCTCCCCTCTAGGCATGAAGTAGAGGAGGAAGATGCAAGAGGCTGTAATGTAAGAAGTTTCCTCTGTATGGTGGTGTTCAGCCTTAAGGACAGGAGAAGGAGCTTGGACATTTGGAGGAATTGTGGTGTAGGAGCCAGCTGAGGTAGTTCAGCATTTCCCCTAGTGCTTTCTGGGCACGCCAGGCTGAGAGCAGACTGATTTTATATGGCTTAGGAACACCTGAAGGTCCCCTAGGAGGAACAGGAAACCCCATCTGTCTAACCTGCTGCCTCTGCAGCTCAACTTTGGATAAACAGAAGCAAATGGGAGGATCATTTTTCCCCCCTCCCAATTGCATGAAAAAGGGACATCTGAACATATGCTTCTCTATGACTTTACCATTTCATTGCCCAAATGTATAAAGAAAATACTCAGATTAATCCAGAATAAAACTTTTATTCTTTGCACTCCTAAATGCAGCCCACTGTTAAATCACCGACTGTATTAATATAATTGTGGGTGCTGTTATCATGCCTTACTTTAATAATGGCTTCTGTAAGCAATAAGATGAGACAAAGACAAACCAACAAATGGCTACAGGGTGTCCAACAGATATTACATCTTAGCAGTGCATAGAAGTCTCATATAAAATGACCTGCTCTGGTTTAGTGCTTAACTGAGCATCAGCAGAATAATGAATGCTGCAATTATCTTCAAGCAAATGAGAAAATGTTCTTCTCCCCGCAACAATGACCCTCATGAGGAACCGCTATTGTGACCTCTTTCTTTATTTCCTTTTCCCCCTCCTTCCTTTCTTAATTTGTTTCTATCTTCCTTTCTTCCCCCTTCTTTCCTTAAATAACTCTCTTCCTTCCTTCTTTCTGTTCTTTCAGGGTTTCCTTTTCCGTCCTCTCTTTATTCCTTTCCACTTGTGTCATTCATTTTTATTTTTTTCTCTCTCCTCCTCTCTTCCTTTCTTGCTTCCATCCCAAACTCATCACACTGCTCAAATTTTTTCCTAAAGTGTCCACCTGATTCCCTCGCTCCCTCTCCTAATCCCAGTCAAATCCTGTCATTACAGAAAAAAGCCCAGTCCTGCCATCTCTCTATCCCGATATCTGCTCTTCCCTCCTTTTCCACAGGCCTTGATTTGGCAATCTTCCCCCCCTGCACCGCTCTCCATCTCAGCCTCGTTCCATTATTTTCAGGATGACAAAAAAATATATGACAATAAAATCCCCGATGCCACTGAGAGCGAGGGCTGGCCCTAAGGTGACCCTGTTACTCTCATCAGCCTCCGTTCCACTTTTCCTTCCACCTTCACTGATAGCTCTGCCACACGGCGGCTGCCACTCTCCGTTTACATTATTCCACCCTCACACCAGATACCGTCTGAACCTCACCACCGCCCCACTCCAATTCATCTCATTCAAAACCCCTGCTGCGCACACACATATGCACGCGCACACACAGGCGAGGGAAATTTCAATAATAATTTCAGAGTGGTATGATTGGATACGTTCCCATGGAGAGACGAAGGAAAAGCAAACCCGCAGAGGTGAGAGATGGAAATGGGAAAGGGAGTGAGCGCGAACGTGTGTGGATGAAGGGATCTAACAACTTTGCTTCTATCTCATTTGCAGATCCTATCCCTCTCGGTCTAGATTACGCTGTTATCCCCGTGCCAAAATAAAGGCTTATCAGCCCAGCCTTTCTTGTGTGCTCTGCCTGAACGTATGCTCCGTGAGACCGGAGAATAGATCTCTTTCAATACAGGGACGATCTTCATGTACACTGTAAAAAAAAAAAAAAAAAAAAAAAAAAAATCAAATGCCACTCATTTTCATGTGTTGTGGACTGTAGGAAATGGGGATGCCGTCCAAAACCTTTTAACTTTGTTTTACCATCATTAACTTGAATCAGTAAACTATATTATGCCGATACGGTCATACAAAGAGACTTACCTACAAGTGAAAACATTATTTTCTCTACAGAAGTAGCACGCCTTGGCATCATAGTATAACACACAAATTATTATTAGTTGTAGCGTATTTATTCACAGTGCACCACCAGACTCTAAAGAAAACAGTCAAGTGATACCTCACAGGGTTAAATCTGAAATTAATTTCAATGTTTCAGTTTGTTATCGATCTCGTGTTTGGAGTTTTCTGTGGTCACTGTTCACAGCTGTGGAAATGTTCGCGTCTACCTCGGCTTTTAAGGAAAAAACTTTTTTTTTTAAGTGGCCTCACTTTTTTTTTAAATCATGTGTTAAGGATGGTTTATACTAATTTAAGCACTTCGTAAAATTTGTTTACAACATCACACAGTAAACACAGTTTACATGAAACCGTGAGATATATTAGCCAAACATTTGAAGGTAACTGCTTGCACTAGCTGGGAAAGACACCAAGATCTTTTTTTTGCTGTTTAAGAATAAAGGTACATATTATGTATATTTGCTCCGCTCTCAGTTTAATTCAGTTAAATTTTATTTATATATCAACAAAAAACAACAATAGTTGTTTCAAGGTGCTTTATATTGTAAGAAAAAACAAAGGTAAGGTTTAAGCCTAATCTTAAACATTTAAATGTAAAAATCTTAAAGTCTTAAAATCTCTCTGAAACATGAAATAATATAAGGTTTGTTAACATTAACCGATTCCTGTTGAATGTTGAAGACCAGGAGTTTGGAACTCCAGGCTCAACGGCCGATGTCCTGCAGGTTTTAGATCTCACCCTGGGTCACCACACCTGAAT
Organism: Astatotilapia calliptera; assembly: GCF_964374335.1. NCBI lineage: Eukaryota > Metazoa > Chordata > Actinopteri > Cichliformes > Cichlidae > Astatotilapia > Astatotilapia calliptera. Next base: position 32,946,936 of record NC_137437.1, read on the forward strand.
CAAATAATTAGTTCATTACCAGGCCTCTGGAGAACTTCAAGACACTTAGGGAGGTAATTTAGCCTTTAAATCAGCTGTTGAATCAAGAACACATCTAAAACCTGCAGGACACTGGCTCTTGTGGCCTGGAGTTCCCCTGCCTCTGTTCTATCACTTCACTTGCGGTGCTTTCTGATTTACTACATGAAAGTCGCACTTTAAAACAAACCACGCCACGATCACTAAATGTGCTCGATGTTATTTCTGAAAGATTAGTCACAGTCAGTGTGGAGATGGTCAGTTTATGCAGTTTATATGCAGCTCTTCATTACTATAAAATGTTTCAGGCATTTAACTAGAGCAGCTTATTGGGGCCGTTGTGGTTCAAATAATGAATGATGTGAGGTTGTACTCTCAGAAAACAAAAAATAGAATTTATACACAAAGTTGTAATTTTCTTATATTTAGACTGGTCAAGAGCCACTTTGCTATTTCTAATTCACCCTCAATACACCAGAGCAGTCACCACACATTAGTGCTGATCTGCTGCAGTAACAATGAGCACGTTGTTTTCTTCTGGAAAGGCCCAGTTCTCGGCAAACGTCTCTTCAAAGTCTAAGTATGATACAGATCTAGGGGAAAAGAATATTTCCTCATTTATAAATTAGACCGCAAAGGAAAATTTGATTTCGTTATCCACTGCAAGCGGCTGTGGCGTGATGACGCTGATTCAATCTTGCAGAGTGAAGCAAAAATACTCCCTGACAAAAAGATCATTTAGATTTGCCTCTTAGTAGGGTGACTTTAACTTGAGATTTCTTTGTTCTCTAAAACATGGTTTCATAATCTGTTTTCTTTTGCTTGTATGCATACACACACAAACACACACACACAGCACGTTAGCCTCCACCTCACTCTGGAGCAGTTTGCAGGGATGAGAATTAGCACATCCAAGTTTGAGTCCGAAAAGGGTGGATTGCTCTCTTCGAGTTACTCAAGTGTGGGAGTTCAAATATCTCAGGGTCTCGTTCATCACTGAGCGGAGAGTGAAGCGAGACACTGACAGACGGTACAGCAGTAACAGAAATGGACTGGCATTTATATATAACACTTTTCTAGTTTTACTGACCACTTATACAGCACTCTGTTCATTACACTTTGAGCACCTAACTACCTCACATCCATGACCAATTTAGGACCAGCAATTATCCAAACATGCATGACATGTGGGACTGTGGGAGGGAGCCAGAATACCTGAATGAAACCCACACAAGTGCAGCAAAAACCCTCCCCTGTGCTCAGGAGCTGTGGGTAGTGATGAAAAGAATGAGAGTGCAGATAAAAGCAGCAGAAATGAGCTTCTTTTAAAGATGTTAGTGTAAGTGATTTGGGAGGGGCTCAGAGTTCAGGTTATGGCATCTCATCAGACCACCTCCACCCAAAGGAGATGGTTGAGAAGAGGGAGGTGATCTGGATGGATTAATAGACAGCACGAGAAATGAGTCCTTACTGAGAAAAGAAATGCTAACCTTAAAACTAAATCCTATCTTTTGGGGAAAAATAAAATGCTTCTAAAATAAATCTAAATGATTTTTGATCTGTGCCAATCAGAATAAAATTGTTTGTCCCCCAAAAAACATTTTCTGATAGCACCGGGTTCAGGTTTGAGCTTTGGGCTTCTTAAACCACACATTTGTGTCAATTTCAGACAAAAGAGAGATTTTTTTTCCTACGAAAGGTGTCTTGTGCCATTATTTTCCTTTTGTCTTTACGGTGGCACTGCAGTGCAGTGGTTAGCACTGTCTCCGCACAGCAGAAAAAAAATATCAGCATGCCTTTCTGGTCGACTGTGCTCTCTTTGTGTGGAGTCTTCATGCCCTCCATGTCCCTGCATGGATTTCCTGCGGTTCCTTTGGCTTCCACCACCAAACCAAACAAAGGTGTGTTAAGTTAACGGGTCTCTTTACATTATAAACTGTGTATAGATGTATATGTAAACGACTGGTGACATGTCCAGGGTGTAAAAATAGTGAAACAAAATCTCCCCTGTTTATAGTCAAGGTTCATAATAAATGAGTGACACTTAATGTCAGCTTGAGTGAGAGTCAGACTTTTCAACAAGGCTGGATGCCTATCTGCCCCTTGGCTTTCACCTGCCTATTAGGGTGGAACATATTGGTTCTGTGTGTGAGTCTGTGCATGTAAGCAGTGCAGCACAGAATAACTGAATAGGACACACATACACAGACACACACACACGGGTGGGCTAACGGTGGCGAGCCTTATCGCTACACCACAAAGTGGGAAGATTAGATTACTCACTTCCCTAAACCTCTAACTTGGTTACCATAGCAATAGCAGTGTGACTGGGGCAGCGGTTGGTCACTGTGGAGGCTGCTGAAGCAGGAATGGACGTAACAATTACCGGGGGAACCGTGGGTCAGCCAGCGGCTTTACCTCCGCTTCTCGCCGATTCATTTGGTTCTATTCTTGTGTTTTCTAAATGAGGTCATCCTCTGGTCGTGTGCTTCAACGTGGAGAAAAGTGACAACATTGGCAGAGCAGACATTCTTCTTCATTTCTCCTAATGGGGTGTGCTGTAGCTACTTTAAGAAGCCCTGCACGCATGTTGATAAGATATGTTGCTGCAAAATATTTGGATGGTTGATAAACGGTAAAACATGAGGTCCCAGCTCGCGTTGCCATTTCTGTGCACTGCTGCATAGCGGCTAAGGAAGATCAATTGATATTGAATTCATAATTGCACTATAGTGGAGCCTCGCCCTTAATTCAAATTAATGAAGTGCTTGCAAATCCATAGTGTTTTGGGTTTGATCATTAGATTAATTACCCCAATAAGGCTATTGTATTTCAATTAAGTCAATTGCAGTGTTTATCTTTTCATTAGTCAACACTCAGAAAAATACATTTTACACAAAGAGTGGAGACAAGGCTCGGCACGTGTACTTATGGAGAGAGAAATACAAATCAAACTTCAGTATATCAGCATTATTGTACTTCAAATTCTGTTTTTAGGGTTAATGTTTCGATTTCAGCTCACAAAAACTGTCATCTTCCACTGATTTTTGCTGAGTACGCGCACCAAAAGTCCTTGCTGTACTGAGTGATTTGACTAAATTGACAAAGACTACAAAACACGGACCTTCCATTCAGTGTATTTTCTATTAGAACTGAAAGTATACACTATGATCTCAGTTTTTGTCTTCATTTTATTTCAGTTCATTTTAGTCTGAGTTTACTAAGATACCGCCAGAACAAGTGCTTCTAAAGTGTGAGCCTAAACAAAGCTCGGGAAATAATTAGAGTGACACACAAAAGAAGCAGGTAGGTGAAAAAAAGCAGGAGAGACACTTCGAAGAATGCCCCATAAATACTGGTAATTACAGTGCTGACAGCCCTGATGCTCTCTCCCTGCTGTTAAGGACTTATAATGGAGTCATTTTTTACTATTCAAACTGGGAAAAAAAAAAAAAGGCTCTGATAAGTTATGGGACACTGTTTTGACCTTGACAAAGCACTTAATTCAGATAAGAGTTACCCTCGAAACTGTGGTGAAATTAGGTCACTACAATGCCGGTGGCTCACAGAGCATGACAGCGTTTAAATCTTTGACTTAGCGGCTCGAGTCCAGCTGACTCCTAACCAGTATTCTTGCAGGTCCAGCTGAGGACTAGTTTATCTCTACTAGAACACTTTTCAAAAATTCACTGTTTAATATTGGATTGGAGAAGCCACAGTGAAGCATAGACCTAATGTACTTTTGGGTCTTGTAAAAAGACAGTGAATAATTAAAGTCACCAGTTGGCAAAGTAGCAATTTTACAAAATTAGTTCCCTGTATGAAGATGCATTAGATGACTTCTGCTTGACATAAACTGAAAAGAACAGAAATGTTTTGTGCTTCTCAGAAATTGATTCATGACAAAGTTAAGAAATGTTATGCAAGCAAATAACTCTAATTTCAATGTGTTTTTACTGCACAATCACATCTTGTGGTGTTTTGCAGTGACTGGGCTGCAGTGTTAAAGACCAGTTAGCAAAGATACTGTATTGAGCACTGAGTCTTTATAGCTTAGCTAGAGCCAGCAGTGCTGACACTGTGACAGGACGTGCTTTTCTACTGTTCCTTCAGTGCAACAGATGCTGGCCGATGACGGCTTTGCTGCAACTTGTGGAATAAAAAAACATTAAAGTTCAAACATGGAGATAGTTTGCATTCACGCTGCATGCCAGTCACATCAGCGCATCAAACTTATCTCAGCACTGCAAAGAGAGACACTCAAGTCTGTGCAACAGAATCCACTGCATCTTATAGTGTTTAAGTCACAATGATCATATACTGGAAATTTACTACTATTGTTTGTATACTAACAGCTGGCATCTGTCAAAGCAACACCAACATATAACATGAGCTGGGTGCTACTCATTGTTCCTGGAGGCTGCTTTCATGCCAGTTCAGTCTGTCAAAGCTTTACTTGTTAGCCCACATTAAATTAAAGAGTTTTTAATAAAATGCATCAAAAGGAACTTGTGATTTTTCTTATTTTATGTAAAAAAAATTGGGGTGGACAATTAAAATAAAATGGCCACAGTTTCAAATAATGAGACAGGTAATACATCGGAAATACATTTTCTTCATGAGTCATTCTGGACATTTTTTGTACTCCTGTTTCTGGAGGATGTTATTCATAGGGGAATTCCTAAAATGATCATCTCGGGCACATGGCTCTGCCAATATTACACTAAAACCATCTTTTACAGGGAGTGGCTAATCAGAATACAGGTGGCTTAAAGAGAGAAGTACTAAAACTGTTTGTTTTAGTACTTCTCTCTTCAGAAGAAGAACTGAAGGGCTTATCCTGGTTCCATAAGATTTATGACCTGCATGCAAAATGGCAGAACATTGTAGCGCAGATAGATATTTTCTATTTGTTACATTCCTGGTTGTTGCTGAGAATTACTGCCTCTCAACCTTTAAGAGGAGAAAAGTACCATCTTTGTCAATTCCTTGCTGCCACCTCCTGACAGAGGGCATGTTTTACTGCACCTGCCCACCAGACACATTTGATCATCCACACGCACACAAAAAAAAAACCATTTTGGAATAGACACCCTCTGCTAAACCTGATCTCAGAATCCACCTCTCGCTCCACCTCCACTGCTGAAGCTGTCAATACTTCTAACGGGTATTTTGTGATCAGCTGCTGCGTGCAAGAAATTTCAAGCCAACCCGTCCAAATCTTGTGGAGATATTTTTGTGTGGACGAAAGCGGTGGACTGACATCCGAGAGGTGGTGCTGCTTCAGTTCTAAAAATAAGGACTGTATTTTTTTCCCCTTTTACAACACTTCAGCTCCTTTTTTCGAGGTGATATCATGCAAGAGTAGGTTTTTATCTCTCTTACAGTTTGGCATTCTAACAAATGATCATCTGCCAGCAGCGCGAAATAGTCTGTCTTCTTTAAAAATATACTTGGACTGTTGAGATGCCTCGAAATCTTTCAGGCTCAAGGCTTTGCTCTGTCTTTGTTCTTGCATGATCATGTGAGCGCAATTCAATTTCTCCACTGTGCAATTTGATTTGGACAAATGGTTGATTCTGACTAAAGGGGCCATGTGACTCGACTCGTGCCCAGAGGGCATCTCCCTGCACAGTTGACTTGTGTACTTATCAGATAAAAAACAGCAAACACAAAGGAGAACACACACTGACGAGCATGAATGCATCCGCGCTTGCACTGCCACTGGTCTGCATTCCACACACACACACACACACACACACACACACACACACACACACACACACACACACACACACACACACACACTGAAACTGGCAACTTCCTGGCTGACCCAAGTTTTATGTGTGTAGATTTATCATCGGCCATTAAAATATATTTGATTTTCACTGAGATGGCTCTCTACTGCTGACTTCTTACAAGTCCAAGCCGTCTTTTACAACCGCTTGCTTTAACCTTCTCCCCTGCTCATAAAACACCAGCATCTTCTTCCACCTCTGGCAGATCCCACTCCTCCCTCCCCTCCATCTCTCCTACTGTATCTCTCCATCTATTGTGACCTCTGCTATGATTCTATCTTTATAGGGTGTGTTTGTGTTTCTCCTCCTCCTGTCCTTGCCCTCTTCTTTCCCTTCTTCCTCCTCTACTGCGCAAATACCCTCTCCACCCTTGAGCTATTTTTTCTTAATTGTCTCTTTTCCTCCTGAATGATCGATTCGTCAGATTTATCTGACATTTTGAGAGTGAGGACAATTCTCAGGCTTCTACTTTAAACCGCCCAGGGGTCTTGGAAGGTGAACATTTATAATGAGCTTTCATGAGGATATTCAGAGAAAATCTGTCTCACTTAAAGAAATATGTGAACGATGACTCTATACCTTTCACCTTTTGATCGTCTGATGCTACACTAATCATTCCTGTTGGTTTGGCTGGGATACTGTTATTTTTTTCATGATGACACATGAATTTTATGAGATTTTTTATTAGCTTTTTAAAGCCCGCTGTAGCAGTCTGTATGTCGTGCTATGTTATGGAGTGATGTCCTGTTGGGTAACTATTTTGAAGGACACATGAAGCATGTGGAGTATTATTTTTCTGTTTTATGATACTTAAACTTTAGATAAAACATGTAAAATAAGTAAACTATTCAGTCTGCAGTTGCATCAGTTTGTTGCTGTCACAGCACTGCTCTTTGGCTTAAAGCTGCAGATAGTCAGTAGGTGTCATTTGGCATTAAAACCTTGATACACCGGCCACAGTTAGAGTTTGCTCAGCCAGAACACTGCTGTTTGTTTAGCTTCCACTCACTGCTCGGTTTGCTATAGGCACCAAAAACAACCTGGTTAGTTCTAAAAAAGGTCATAATCTGGGTTCAAATATTCACCTCTCGCTACCTGCATGATGATGACGCAGACCAGTGCATTTAAATATGAAGTGTCACTGATCGAGAACACTTTGTACATATCTCCTGTGACTGCAACTGCAACAAATCAGTCCTTTTTTGTTATTCAGATGTTACACAGCATCGGTAAGATTTTTTTTATTTTTCCATCTTTAGACTAACATAAATAACTGTCTAACAAATTATTTGCATGATGTGTTGGTTGAAAACTCGCTGACCTTTTAATGTTTTCAAGCAGACTGATTTTACCACAAGTAAAATTAATTTTAAACATGCACTTACTGAATGAGGTAAAAGAAGTCGGCAGACTCTGCGCTTAATGGATGTGTAAATTAATAAGTAAAATCCAGAAGTCGGAGGATCTGGCTGTTATTTTTCACTGCAGACAATATAATTGTCAAACACTGTATGTCTCTGATGGCATTGCAAGAGAAATGCTTTTGAAAAACGGATTAAAGCCCTGTAGCACAACTCCAGGCTAACGTTAGTCAACTGAGGTGTCAAACAAATGACCTGCAGGCTAGAACCTGGACCAGCAAGGGGTCCAATTTGGCTCATTGAAAAGTCTAAAAACTCACAGAAGGAGAGCATTACTTTTTGGGGATTTTGCACTGTGTTTTGCACCAGGAAGCTTTGTGTTGTGTAAGAATGCATTAGTGGATCTGAGTGGTTGCCTCAACTGTAAATTTAACCTGAGCCAGAGTTCTGAATTGCTGTCAGGTTAGAGCCTCTTACTGAAAAAGACATTAGCCATTCCTGCCATACCGCGCAGCAATAAGGTGCTGAAGCCAAAGAGCCACTCTCTTTACAAAGAGTCTTGGTAATGACAGCAGGCTGGCTGGGAAAACTAAAACATACTGTTGAAACTGCACTTTTTTTTTTCTTGAGACATCTCATGCTGTTAGTCTTTTTTGTAATTAAACGGTTCATTAAAGGTGAATGTTTTCAGAAAGTGCTAATTTGCACCCAAACACTTTTCGTTATGGATTATTATGCAGTGGTTTACTGTTCCAACCAGCTTGATCAAATTGGTCTGTAAATGGCGTGTGAACTAAAACATTTGCCACCTTTAACCTGACTTTTATGGCTAGAAATAATATATGTACTACTGTAAACAAGCGCTGGGTTTGGGTGGAATAATAGTTCTGTAAATTAGAGCAAACTAACATAAGCTATTCCTTCCAATTTCCACTGAAGTGCAGCTTTTCAGATTCAGAGTTCTTAGCGTTATAGGACTAAAAATTCTCGGTTTTGTTATTGAATTCTCTTCTGTGCTATTTTGGTTCTTGTAAGGCACCGAGAGCATTAAGGGAAAAGAAACCCTCTGACTGCTTTCTTTCACTGCAGATTTTATGGTGGTGTCTTGCAATGAAATGCCGAAAAACAGCCCGAGGAAGTGTGATCGTCTATACAACGGAGCTCAGAGATAGACCGAGCATGCATGGCATTACAAACAAATCACGATGGTACTGGCCGTGCCATTTTTCCCTTTAATCCCATGCAAGTGTAAGCACATTGTGTTCACGGGACATGCATAAAAATGTATGTTTCATTTTGCTCCTCCTTCCTCCTGCTTCTTAGGGCTGTCTGTCCTCCTCTCCCTCAATCTCTACACCACTCGCCGTCTGTTTCCTCTGCTCTGTTATCTATTTTGCGACTTTCCCCAGGCCATTTCTTTGTCCACCCCCATCTTTCCTCTCTATCTGTCTTTCCCTCTCTCGCTTTCTCTCTCTGGTTGACCTAGCACCAGTTTCATTTCCGCTTGTTCATCCGTCTATCTGCCGTCTTTTTGGGGGGCACTAATCTCTTTTTCAATCTCTCTCTCCCTCTCATATATGCTTGGGAAAGCTCCATGCATCGGAGTTAATGAAGTAACTGCATGGGCAAACACACGGGAGGATAGAGAGGCTGCAGAGTGGGGAGTGTAAATATATGCATGGGTACAAACGTGTTCTGACAGACGAGCCTGACTACTGTCTGTGCTGATGTTAGAGTTGAATCTTGTTAGTCAATTAAGCAACAAATTAGAGACTTAGCTCAAAGACACGTTATTAATACGGTGGGGGTTTATATGATTAGTTACACAAAAGTTATTCATAAAAAAGTCACTCATGGCTATAAGCTCATCTCAATCTTATTGCAATCAACTCTCACACACTTGTCACTCTCTCCCCAAGCTCCACTGTTTATCAGCTGCAATGCTGCCCAGGCCACCATTCCGCCCTTTCACTCGGCTTCGTGAAGACGGGCACACAAAGCTAAATGAGGACTTTCTCCAGCAAATCTTGGCTTTCAATGTCGAATTTGCACAAAAAAGTAGTCAGATGAATCAGCGTGACATTAGAAAGGTGAATTGTGTAATTTCTGGGCTTTTGCTTAAAAAAAACAACAAAAAAAAAAAAACACACAGTCCCCGGTCTTATTAATCATTTTTATTGCTGTATTGTTGGTTTTTATTTACTATTTTATTAATTTTGTGCCTTTTAATGATGTTTACATATTACTGTTGCTTTTTCTCGTTTGGTTTTCATCGCTGACAGAAGTTTCATAAGGATTTTGATAGATATGAGCTGCTAGTGACCTGCTAGCCACTTTGCCTTTGTTAGCTTCTTTAAAATGTCCAGTTCACCTGTGTGAGCGTTATTCAGGTGTTTAGTTTTCTTGTCTATTTGTGTTCCTCCAGTCTATTTTAGTGAAGTCTGGTGAACGATGTCGTCACTCGCAGCAAAGCATTTCCATGCCAACAACATGTGAGCATGTGGCTGTGAGTGTGTGTGTGTGTATAAGTATTTGCATATGCCACTGTGCGTGTGTTGTGCATTGGCTTATAATCCCAGACCAGCTGACTATTGCATCTTTAGATGTTATTAATTCACTTGGTTTTATCTCTCTATTAATTTAATCTATGTATATACTCATGCTACAGTCTTGATGCTAGTGCATTTGTGTAGCAAATTGTCTGGTATGAAATATGCTTTATAAATAAAGTTTTGCTTTAGTACATGAATTCAATTAGATTAAACGTTAGCATGAATAAAATAATAAGTGAAGCTAATGATGTTAAGAGAACATGTTTTTAATTGGTTTATCATATTATGAAATTAAAATACATTGAAGTCAGCCCCTCATACTCAATAATAAATACAGTGCTGTGGAACACAGCGGGTAGAGAGCAGCATATTAAAAAGCAGTATGTGAGGAGTTAGAGGAGGTGGAGGAGGAAGAGGTGAGTAATCTTACCATCGTCTCCTGATCCTGAGCCAGCATCTGCAAAGGAGAACAAACAGTTATTAACCAGAGGCTCTCACAGACACAGACATTAGCTGAATAATGTGTGTCTGCATATGTAAGTGTGTGTCTGGACCTATTTGAATATCTGCTTGTTATTGTGTGCATGTACACAAGAGAGTCTGTGTGCGTTTAAGCGAGATGAGATTTCTGTGAAGACTGTGCAGAAAGTGATGCCGAGAGACAGATCTACAAAGAAAAAAAACCAGCTGAAAAACCAGAGAGGAGGATGATAGTGAGGTGGAGGATGCACTGATGCTTTGAGCATCACGCAGCTCCCGCATTCTGTACCACAACACCTCCAACTGTGGACCTCTCAGTGGTAGGACTGTGGGAAGGCGCACTGTTGCAAATGTGTTTGTGTGTCAGCGAATCCTTCTTCATGGCTTTCCCACTGAATCTGTGTAAAGCCCCTTCAAACACACTGAGCTTACTGAGCTGTTCAACAATACAGCTGTGAAAGAGATACTCATGAGCACTCCGAAGCTCCGTGTAACTCGAGCTGCTGCACAAAGTGATCTGCTAAAACGCACAGTGCCAGAGCACACGCAGGCCCTCCGAGGACTGCAGGGGGGATGAAAGCGCAGCTCCATATGAACACCCATGTGAGAGGGTTTTATAAGAAGAGGTGCACGTCATGGGGCAACTGCAGTCCCAGAACACATGGAGTCTAACCATCAAGCTGACACTGATACTTTCGTGACACAAGGTTTGGATCAATAAAATACATTTTTGATGGGAGTCGGTATTGCCAAGACTCTCTGAGGTCAGAGCAGCAGACGCTCCGATGTGTCAGGGGAAAGTAACTCTTACACTCTTGTTTGACTGATATTTTCTATAGTTCAATGATCACTGAATAATTCACATCGTTATAATCGTGAGTACTGTGTTATGCGTTCACACTGGTGATTTTGGAAGCCCTTATGCATAGAATTAGTATCAGTTAGATAGGCAGTATCAAGTAATGCTTCGAATGCTATGAACCCTTAACCTGGCCCGGGGGCCAGAATTGAACAGGCAAAGGCTCTAGTCTGGCCACTGAACAGGTCTTGGAAATGTGAAAAAGTGCCCAGACTTTTCATTTTCATAGGTCACACAGCTTTCCCCCTGCCGTCAATTCCTATTCATACTACACCAAAATAATTTAAATAAAATGGGCATTTTTTAAATTTTAAATTTATATTTCATAACTATGGGACGGTTGGGGCAAGGGTAGTAGTAGTTTCACTTAAGATCAAAGTAGCCTTTGTGCGCCCCACGATGTAAAACGAGTTTGACATCCTTGCCTTAACCCCTCAACCGGTTGAACTCACTAAGAGATATAACCTGGAGTGAAAGAATTCATCATCCTCAAAAATGCTACACTTCTCTAAAAATACAATCTACTGTGAGAACACCATCAGCATCAGGAATAATGCTATAATAATATTAATTTTTAAAAATTGACTCCTCACATAATGGATACAAAATAAACCAAGTAGGGACGAATTTTCATTAGAATTATCGACATCCATCAGCCTGATTCTGAGGTTTCGTGTAGGTGATGTTGGGACAAATGGAGTATGGTTGTTTACTAGGATTACTCTAGCAACGGGAGCTGAAAGCAGTATTACAGTGCAGTGAACTGGGCTGAAAAAAAGGGATCATTAGTGATTTGTTCCCCTGAGGACAGTTGTGAGATAGAGTGAGAGAATGGCCAATGAATATTTCAAACTGATACACTATCAGAAACAACAGGGGTTGTTTATGACGTAGGGCCATTGTCTGACCAAATTTGGTAAAACCTCAACACAATGACTGGAAGAGTAGAAAAGCGGAGTAGAAAGACTCTTCAAAGACAAACACACAACAGAGTGCTTCAAATCCTAAACCCGACAATGACTTCGCATTTGCACACTTTTCCACCATCTGTTATTTGGTTAGATGCCTGAAATAAACCCATTTCTTCATGTTTTCTTTTACATTATGACATAAGTGTGAATTTCTAAGCTTTTTGTGTCTCAGAGAAGACATTTTCTAACAATAGACTACAGAAGTTGTCATGGACTTTCAACATGATCAAGCTAAACACACAAGCTCAATGGCAGTGACAATGACATGTACATATACACCAATCAGGCATAACATTATGTCTGCTGACAGGTGAAGTGAATACTGTTGGATGGTGGGATATATCAGGGAACAAGTGAACAAGGTTGTTCAAACAGATGTATTAGATTTGACTGCAGCTCTGTTGGGTGTTCCCAGCCTGCAGTGGTCAATATCTATCAAAAGTCCAAGGAAGGAACAATGAACCAGCAAAAGGATCATGGGGGGGCTAAAGATCACCGAGGGGAATAAAGGCTGGCCCGTATGGTCCTGTCCAAGAGATGAGCTCAAATTGCAGAAAAGTTGTGATAGACAGGTGTCAGAATTTACAGTGAATCACAAATCGTTGCATATGGGGCTGCAGACCGGTCAGGGTGCCCGTGCTGACCCCCGTCCACCACTTAAAGTGCCAACAATGGGCAGGTGAGCATTAGAACTGGATAATGGAAAAATGGAAGATGCTTTGGGAAATGTTCTGCTGGGAATGTTAGGCAGGTGGTTAAATGTCGTGCCTGACTGGTGCATACGTACCATACATGTGGTAGCTCGTATAGCTTTTTCCAACTGCCTTTGCAGTTCAAAAATCCTAAAAGTTTCAGTGTGTTGAGATTTTCTTGCTGAAGAAAACCCGTAAATATCATTAACTTAAAAAAAATTGCATATTTCTGCATTAAATCAAAAGGCTACACACAAATCCCACTGGCTTTTGTTGCTGACCTACAAGGCCACACTTCTTGTATCTTGCTTCCAGCTCTGAATCTTTAAAAACACCACTTAAATGAATAAATATTAGTGAATCGGATACAGAGATTTCATGAGGAAGAAAACGTGTGAAGTCAAATTGTCTAGAACCCCATAGAAAATATGACAGATTTTCGGTGTGGAAATAAAGGAAACAATGTAAACAAACATAAAAAAAGGAACTATTAAGGTTGGTACACTGATTCTATGTCAGTAGTAAAGTGTAATCTCATCAGTGGAGCAAACCAAATAAAAAGTCAGATTCCCTTGAGTTGTATCCCGTCCACTGAAGTATCTTTTGGATAAAAACTGAGAGGCTTTTCCATATAAATCAAATAGCAGCCATTGTTTACCTGGTATAAATATGTGTCTTCACATTTCCAGCCAAACATTGCTTACTAAGCAGCATGGAGATAGTGGGCCCCTCAACATGTCAGAAGTCAAACTGTTGTTCTCAGCAAAGAAGGGATTTCTCAGCATCAAATCACAGCACGACACATGGTTCCTCCGGGAGTCAGTGCACGGCACTCTAACATGCTTTATGGAAATCACTTGTATCCAGAAGTGTAAATCTCTATATCTGCTTTGTTAAAAGATGCTACAGCAACTTTACAGCAGATATGTAATTAGCTAAATCAAGAGACAAAAACTCTAACAAGTAAAAATCCTGTCAAAACAACACTGTGGTCCCAGAGGATGAGGAATGCGTCTAAACCACTTCTCAGGAGAGAACACAAATCAGCACTTCGCAGTGGATGACTGGAAAAAAAGTTATTTTTGCTGATGAATTCAGTTTTAGATTTGTGGTAGTAAACAGAATGTGGTACTATATGACAGGAGACAAGCAGGAGGTAGTGGGAATATTTAAGTCTGGCAGTATTTGCTGCTCTAGAGCTGGAGAGCTGCGCTGAACTCCAAGCAGTGCTTGATCCTTCAGGCCTCTGCATGTTTGCGTAGAAAGATTCCTACTGCACCGCCTGAGAACCAAAGAAGACCAAGGAGTGCTGATTTTCAAAGACCTTCCTGCACAGTCACTTCACCTCAGCTCCTTAAAACATTTACAGAGGCACGTGAAGCCTCAGAACGAGTTTCGCAAACTTATGTGTCTGTGTGCAAAAGAGAAACAGAAGCCACATTTTTGCTGTAATCCATGAACATCATTTGGAGACTGAATACTTCTTAAATGTATTAAACAAATCCAAAATATTTATCAAATTAAAAAAGTATCTTTGCTTAAAATCACTGATTTTGGAATCCATGATGTATACCTTTATTAAACTTCCAGAACAGAAGCATTCAGTAATACTGACCGTAAGTAGAAACTTTCTTTTTTGTTTACAAGAAAACTGTACAGGGCACCTTTAATATATATATATATTTTTTAAAAACAGCCTCTACAAAAACTCCTCTGCCTTTCTCCCTACACAATTCCAGTGACCTTGGAGTGTGTGGGACACTAAATGTGCAGTGTTTCATGAAAAGGCTTAGCTTTAAGGATCAGGCTGAAGTCAGAAGGGGTTCATGGGAGATCAATAAAAACCTTTAGTATCTGTACAAGGGTAAAGGTTTGAGGAGAAAAAGACTGACATTAGAAAATAGAACAAAACAGCAGGGGAGAGAGGCACAAGCTTACATTTCTTCCCATTTGTCTGCCAAATGAAGGGTCAAAAAGAGGAGATACCACACAATTTTATTTTGTGAAAGGCACTGGAGGGTGAGGGCGCGAGCAGAGAAGGACTGCATCAATAGATGATAGAATTTTTTCCTAGTTTTAAAGCAACTGATTGGAAGAGGTGCAAAGCAGAAAGAAGAAGAGGAACCTTCTAGGGGAAACTGTTATTAACCTTACAGAGCTGCTGAGTCTGTGCTGCATTGCACACAAACTGTACGCACACACACAGACCTCAGTCCTTGCACATAAACACACTTTTCCACTTTTTACTGTAAATAAGTATTTCAAGTTAGCGTTGAATAAGAAAGAATCGCTTGCCTTTACAGTAATGCCATCAATGTTTGCCCCGAAACACACAATCTGTGACATGAACCTGTAGGAAAACCTTCCAATCACTACACTAAGATATCAGCATATATACAAAGACGACCTGTGTGAAACGTTTTTCCCTTTAAATAGCAAAGCATCGTTGTCAAATGATGTCCTCCTTTTAAAAGAGCCTAAAAACACATCTGATCTAAGTGACCATTCTCTTACTTGCAGTGATTAACAGCAAGTTCTGATTCTGATTCACATCAGTGCAGCACATGAGGAAGGAAATTTATATCCTAAACATTTGAGTGCTAAGTCACATTTGGAGTACGTATGTGCAAACTGGATATTTTGGGGCCAGTATCATCGTGTCATGAGGGACATCAAAGTATACAAGACTGGAGCACTTTTTTTTTTTTTCCTGCCACACAATGAATCTGCTCACCTGTGTGTTTGTGGCCAACAAGTGTGCTTTCTCACAGAGCAGAGGTTTAATTGGAGCTGTTAAAATATTGTGTGCAATCCAGTATGCTCTGTCTGGTTGGTATGGTTCAGACCATACAAAATAAACTCAGTTATATCCAGACACAGGGGCTGTAAATTAAAATGGGTGGAGTTACAAATGTATCTTCTTAAAAAGCGTGTCACAGTGGGCAAAAAAAACTAATGCTGCATCTAAGTTGCTACACAATATCCTTACAGAAATGCTAGCACGTGAAACTTTTAGAATATGAACGTCACAACCAGTCAGTGAATTCCTGCTGCGAAGCCCCAAGCTAAAAGTTTCTCTGTTGCCATTGTTAGCAAATGAGCAAGAATAATCCTCCTTTCTGACTCTAATAATTACTGAAATAAAAAAAGACCTGAATCCAGCTAATGAGATAATAAATTAATCAGGAATGTGTTTACCGGGAGAGAAACGGAGCCAAGGGCCGTTGTCCCATAGGCTTCAATACAACTGCAAGTCTTATTGCAGTCGCCCCCTGAAGGCCACTTTTATATCGTCTCCCACGTGACATTTCCTTCTCTTCTGTGAGGTTGATCAAGAGAAGCACTGGCCAGTGAGTCTTTCTTTACTGCCAAGCGCTGCATCAATGCAACAACGGCAAAGCAAAAGAGGAATGAGTTTAGCAAGATAAAAGTGTGAAATGAACAAGACACCCAGTATCACACACGCCATTGTTGCAAAAGCCAGTGAGACTGGCTGATCGGGGAGCAACATGTAGTCTGTCATGACTGTCAGTCATGAAAAGGACAGATTTCTGTGACTCTACAACTCCTTTGTCCTAATCTGACAAAGTGGCCATAGAAAAAAATATTATATAGCCTAACATTGCCACTGAGGATCAACAGATGCAAGTTGATGTCAGAGGATCTGTTCTCACATCTAGGGTTGGATGCTATTTTAGTTAATTTAAAAAAAAAAATGGATACCTATGAGCTTACACCTGTAAAAGACAGACTGTTTTAGGAAAAGATGAAGACTTCAGAATCCCCAGTTTTTCATGACTGAATGTGCAGGCAACTCAGTAGGAAAGCAAACCTGCATGGGAGGTGTGTCAGGCAAAAAAGTAGGTGCTATCCAAAAAGACTATTAGCACAAAACTCCAGGTTGATGATGGAAATACAGGGAAAAACCAGCAGCCTTATTTGTAAAGCTGTGCATAAGATCCATACTAAAAGTGTACACGCAGAAATGCTGAAAATAATGTGCATAAATAAGGTAATTCGATTTATAAAACCGTGTGTACGCACACCTCCAGGCAATCTTCCATTTATACATCACAGTCCACACATAGTCATCTGTGCCAGTGCATCAATCATGCAGCATTACGCATGAGTGTCACAGAAATATTTATGTTTATAGCAACTAAACTGACTGCTTTACAACTTTCCAGAATGATTGCAACACTCGGTGCTATCAGGCCCCCTGAGATGTGAGGAACTATGATATGTGAACTTTATTTATTTATTAATTAGAGTTTTGCTATTGTGAACTTGGCCTGCAGTATCGGGGCATGGAGTGTGTTCATTTTGCTGTCAGAGCTGTCAGCAGCTTTGTTTCCAGACTTTGCTAATTTACACAATCCATATGTGCAGGTGGTGGAGTTTTGCCGGGGTGAGGTGTCCAGAGACGGCAGAGTGTGAGCAGCGCTGTGGTGTCTACTGTGCGCCTGACAACACCGTCACCTTCACTGCTGCGATTTCCCACACGAAAACTAAATGAAACACTGTGTCCTTGGTGATGCGGGTGGAGAATTAGAAGACATCATTAAAAACGAATTATATTCTGTTGCAACAAGGTGAAAAGTGAGGGCCTGGAGCCTAGATGGGCAGGTAGCATGTCAAAACTATTATGCAGAAAGGGTTCCATCGCAGACTGGGATCTTACACCGGGAATGTCAGACTCATCTTACATTATAGACCACATACAGTATATTTTTTTAGGCTGGACCACTTAAAATATGTTTCTCTCAGTGTAAACAAGTTTAACTGACTTGTAAAAACAAAAATTACCAGATTTTTCTTTTTACCCGAGTTTTGTTTCTGAGATAAATGAGATGAACATAAGAGGACATTCATTTTAAATTTCAAGAGAACGGTGGCAGTATAATGTTTGAAGGTGCACATCAGGCCCTTGTAGAGTAAAATTGAATATTTTTGTCTATACAACCCAAAATGTGATGTCCACATATGTGGACGCCAGGTCGTAGGAGGTTAAATCCGTAAGAAATATGGTGTAAAATTACAGAAAAAGTTCTGGTATTTCATTGCCCAGACTTTCCTGTAATTATAAAATACAATGTTTTGTATCATATACTGTGAAAAAACGAGAACGTCACCGTTATTTAAATCCGTATCTATTGCTTAATTACTTAATTACCTTTGCTTTGGTGTAGTATGAATTAGGGGTGGGTTTTGATGATTAAAATCGATTCTAGCTTGAATAACATGATATCGATTCATTAAAATCCTGAATCGATTTTTAAATATAAATTTATTTTGCCCGAAACACCAGAATCTCAGGTTAAACTTAAAATTGTTCAGCTCTGGTTATCGCCTTTCTTCACATTTATCCCTTTAGTAATCCTCGATATTCAAAGTATCCTCACATTGGAATTGTTTGTTCCTTCTCATTTTAGAAAGAAGAAACAATAAAGTACTTGAATCCTACCCTTCCTGATAGAGCTGCTTCAAGTTAATCAAGTTAATATCTCTGCTGCTTTGTGGCTCATCTTGGCCTCTCAGCTTGATGTGAGGCAGCAAGTTGAAAGATCTGCAGTGATCAATGATGTATTAGATTATCACTACTTAATGTAATTGTAATTTAAATTAAGATAGACTTCTGAAATAACTAGAAATGACAGTGTTTTTTGTACACAAAGAATGAGCAGTGCATTGACTCCTCCTGTACTGTGTGTGAGATTATGCTGACACCATTGGACTGATTCTAATGTCTACTGATAGCACAGAGAGAGCTCCTTAAATCATTTGCCAAACATATGGCTCCTGTCATCTGTCAGTGCTCAGGCATCGCAGTCACACGAAACGGTGATTAAACATGCCATCGACATTTTAACAATGTGTCAGTTAAATGCTCTCTCACCTTTCCATTTAATGACTTCCTGGAACTTATGCGGCACACTCCACAAACTGAGTTGGAAATACCGTGTTTCTGCTTGCCTTAGCTCGACTCTCTCCTTTGGGGAAAATAGACTGCTGGGTTTGTTTTGCTTTGCTAAGCTAATGCTTAACTGCTCCTTACTGTGCTGGGCTAGCACCTGATGGGATAGGAAAGCGGTGCCATCCTGTTCTAATCAGCTTTCACTAGCTTTGTAATCCTAAGAGCTCTTCCTTCTATCGAATTTTAGATCAGGACTTCCTTATTTGTTGGTGACACAAAGGTAATAGAGTCCAGAACAGAGTGTAAATTAGCTTTTTCTTCTCACGAATGTTTCACTATAAAAGTCAATAAACTAAACGCTAAAATAACCACATTGTAAAACGTCACAACCTGTGGTGCAATATCGCGGCTCAAATCCTGCTTTCTGTTCAAACTTTGTCTTCCCAACAGCAAAATAAATGTCTTCCACTTCTTCCTTGCTTGCTCTGTTTTTTGGTCACCACACAGCGCCTTCTTTTCTATAGCAACCAGTAAATGGTGCCATCTTTATTTATTACAAAAAACAGAAGGCAACACTATCAGATCATGTTTGTCTCTGCCTCGGTGTCCTCACAGCATGAAACGGGCACCTCAGCAGGCCTCTTGTTTACTGTTTGGAATGACAACCGACTCCAACGTCTGCCCTGTTGGCCTCGGCAAGATCAAAGGGGTTCGGCGCAAGGGAAGCGCGGACGTCGCTTATGTATATCACCAGAAGAAAAATGGTAATGCAAGATGTAAGATACAAGTACAGCACATTTATCTTTCATCAATGTAATTAACATCAGTACGCAGGGGATACATTGGAAAGTGTAATCTGTAGAGAGCTCTGTGGTTTCAGGTTTAGTATGGGTGAGCAAGAGGAAGCCACTCATGATTACAAAGGAAGGGTCTTCTCCCCAGAGAGTGCAATGTTGTGCCACCATGTTTCCACACAGGGCCTGAATAGACAAACACTAAATCTAGAGAGTGCACTTTGTTGATTTCACGCTGAAGTGATGGCATCTGCTCTAAATATTTTGGAAAAGATGATCTGAGATCTGCAGCTGGTTATAATATATGCCACAAGATAGATAGACACTGACACTACTGAAAAAGAGAAATTTGCAAAAGGCAGGCCCTGGGCAAGCTGTGAAAACGTCTTTCTACAATAACTGCTATATGTACTATTTCCAACCAGTTATGAAACCAGAATTTAATCAGCCATCTCATTTTTAAAATGAAAAAATTAGAACGATAATATTCTAATCAGTTTATAAAATGTTTAGCGCCTTTCAGCTCGTAGTTTCTTGTGGTAACGCTCATCTATAACGTTCTTGTTCAGTCTCACCAGTATCCTCATTGCCATTTCTTAGAGCAGGTTGTTTTCAGCTATAAAGCTTAAATAAAGCCATTTCCCTTGTGAAGACAGCACTAAACAGCAACAGACATTCAGTGACTGTATGATTCACACAGTCTAGAGAGACAGGCTTTGGGTTTATTAGAGACCAAAGCGTAACTTGAAGGAATCACGAATGTTGTGCTAAAGTCACACTAGAGAAAACTTCGCTTGGAGACCAACCAAATTTTTAAGAGCTCGTGCAATGAATTTGTTGTCTCATTGCCTTTGAAGACAGGGACCAGGTCAGTGACAACTCTGTCAGCTGCTGTCTTCAAAGCAACATTGGTGTGTCAAGATGCGAAGAAAAGTCCAGTGAGACAAAGTCAGCCTGTTATTAGTTTATGATTGAATGATGTCGAGTTGGCAACTATGTGCCATCTGTTTGTGATAGATCAAGAGAAATTGCAAATGTGTTTCAAATTCTCATCAAACAGAAATTCACATTAACTACAACCGGAATGTCATCGATTTGAAACAGAAATTCTGAATTCCCTCCAAAAAAAAAAAAAAAAAAAATAGCGACATAATCAGCAACCATGTTTTCATACAGGAATACAACAAGAACAAGGTGGCAACCAGGTGATTCGAATCGCTCTTTACAAAAAGACACATCTCAGGTGAGTTGTGCTTAATGGTGGAACTTGAGTCAGACTGAACTGTCTGTGTTATTTGCCAGTCTTCCTTCACCATCATGTCTGAGAATGATTGCAATCAGTCTGAACGGGACTGGGATTGTTTGGAGACAGGCTGCCTCTTGTCTCTGATATCATCTTGTGATCGAAAGTGGTCGCCCACAGTTCAACCATCAATGGCAAGGAGATCGACGTCCCACTTTTACTCTAGTGTGACTGATTTATCAGGCCACCAGAAACGTACGATCAGACCAATTCTATTGTTTATTCATCTCTCATTGATATTAAATGGGCAATGGTTGTAAACATTGACACCAACAGAAACTCTGTCTGCTAAGAAAATCTTGTGATATGACTGAAAGTTCCAGAAAACAAACAAACATCTATAGAGGTGAAGCTGTTTCCCCCCCAAAAAATAACATTACTTTATCTTTTATTTTTCTCCAGCAGTCTGGTGCATGATATCTCTCACCTCAGCAAGGGAAACAAGTATTGGTGCCAGCGACTTGACATATATCCATTATAGAGTGTACTGTTGCCGCTAATGGGATTTCTGAGGATGGAAATGGAAAGGAGGACAGGGAGAAGCTGCGAGAGGAACAGAACGGGAGGAGAAAAAAGAAGGCTTCGCTGCAGTGGATGTACGGTTAGATAGCTGCCGCTCTTGAATTCTTTACTCTCAGTATCGCTCGTATTATATTCACAGCATTTTAACATATTCACTGCTGAAGTGATTTTAAAGCTGAAAGTATCAACAAAATGCAAGAGAGCAGAGAGAAACTATCCAGAAGCAGCTGCCTACCATGCTTTATCACATGAAAAGCAATCATATAGGAAGACGTGTCTTGGTGAGGGAAGTAGCTAAATTAATTTTAATAGGCATTTCACATGGGAGGCCCCCCGCAAAGCCTTACATTGAAAAACTGCTTTTTAAAACATTATATCTTTAGTACAGTAAGTGAGCTAACGTTTCGCTTACATTTAGACATTTAGTAAATACACTTATATTGATGGCGAAGACTTCAGGACAAAAACTATCAAGGGGAAAGCAGATGAGACAAAGTTAGCGGCCATGATGGAATTACCCCATAACAGGAGGTCCAGTGAGACTGGGTTTTCTGAGTCCCAGTTCCTAGAGTGTGCCAAAGGCCACTGTAACTGCTCTGGAGGCACATGCAGAAAAAAAACATCTGGGTAAAAAATGTTTTTTTTCCTTGGCTCAAAATGGGCCTTTGGGGTGTGACTATTTATTTAAGCATAAGTGGTTCACTTACAGGAACTTAAAGGAAAGAGGCTGTATTACCTTAATTAAAAATGTTTATTTAACTGGAAATAGAAAGAACAAGACTAAAGTGGCAGAACTGAGCTTCCTCTGAAGGGTGTCTGTGCTCAGTCTTAGAGATGGGATGAGGAGCCTAGTCATTAGCAACAGGCTCAGAGCAGAGTCGCTGCTCCTTTGCATTGAAAGGAACCAGTCGGGGTGGTTCAGGTGATGGAGACTCGTGGGCAGACCCTGGAGAGTTAATGTCTCACAGCTGGCTCGGAAACATCTCTCCTCCTTGGGCGAGCTGAAATCTTTGCTTAGACAGCTGCCACCATGACCTGGACTCAAATGAGCAGTGGAAAATTGGATGGCTGGATGTTTGAGTAAATAGAAGCCCAAAATGTTCAGTATGCAGGATTAACCCTCATCTCTCAACTCAGTCTGAATTTAGTCTCTGCAGAATAAAAGTTCTGACCAGGATATGAACTCAAATGCAGGTAGATCATACCCGCTTTCCTTTTATTTGTTCTTAAAATCTTAATATCCCAAGACAGCTGGCCAACCACGCCACTATTTTTTTTAAAAACAAAGATAAGGCTCTCCACTCAGCCTGTGTGCTTTCACTAATTATATTTGTCTTTTATTTTAGTCTCTGAGCCGCTGCTGTATAAATGGAATAGATTTTAATTTCTGTGAAATTTTGTTTTAATTTATTTGTTTGTCTCAAGCGCTCACTGCATCATTTTAAATTACATTCTTCCTTTTTACTGCCTCCTGCTTAATTTATCTGTTTTCTTCATCCACATGGAACAACAAATGACACCAGAAATGCTTCAAGTCCCAGACAAAAAAATGTAAGTTTGAGAGTGAAAGCGTAGCAAATGTCATACCACTTTATTTGGGTGAAATAAAGAAGAGATTTTGTAATAAGTTTCAGTGATTTCTTTCAGTGACCACTTACAAAATTATATATGCTTTTTTTTACCAGATTTAGCTGCTAGCTAATTTGTCAATTATGGAAAAATGAGCCGCATCTGCCTCAATATCTGACCTTACTGAGCTTTTTTCTGATTAGATTTTGGCTTTAGTCACTAGTTTTAAATGTTATTAAGTGGAACATCATATTCTTTGTGTAAATTATGCTCTGATTTAGAGTAAAACATAACTGATTAAGTCCCTAGATAGATTAAACTGCTATCCTTGTTTTTTAGTCATATCCACCCCCAAAAAACTACACATGCCTTTACAAGTTGTCTGTGAAGGTTCTCAGTCATCCAGGTCATCACAGTCCAAGGAGCTCATCCGAGAAGCTACTTCAGTTCTATGGTCAAATGGTGGAGAATCCCAGATTTGACCTCAGGAAATCACATGATAGGGGTGTGGCTATGTTTCACAATGAGCTCACCTGAAACCCTGGCTGATTGTGACCCATACCTGTTTTCACACCTTGGCTCGTGTGATTAGGTAGAGGATCATTAGGGAGTCCATTGTCCCTATTGGGGGACACTTCCACAGGGCTTAAATCAGGGACTCACCACCATTTGACCCTAGAACTGAAGAAGCTTCTCGGATGAGAGGTGAAACGTCTTCAAGCCATTTAAAGAAGTCCAGACACTTTTCTTTCGAAGCTCCTTAGAATGCCTTTTCAAGCTGACCAATGAAGTTATTGTCACTATTTCCATCTTTTACATACAGTTTAGAATAAAATTTGACTTCTCCAGTCTTTACTTTCTCAGACACCCCCTATTTGTTTACTGGGACCTTGTTCTGGACCGACATGAGAACAAAGCATACATAAAAACAAAACACAAAATACCGAAGGGAAGAATATAAAACCACTGTTCTGCTCTATTAGTAGTCTGCACAGCAACAAAATCCTTGTGTGAATGGTGAATTGTGTCCTCAAAAGTACTGCATGTTGCGTGGAAGAAAAGAGTCCTTATCTCTTTCTATTTCAAAAGATACGGAAATTCATATCAGACACCCTGGCTTACAACCATCACATGTCTTGAAAAGAGGACCTCATACACAAGCAACAAACAAGCAATTTAGAGAGCGGACCTGGGGAATTTCATGTGACCGTGCACAGCCCTACTTACTGGCACACTGACACCACTGCTCTTACGGCACAAACATTTCCACCTCGGTCTCAAAGTTTCCTCTGCTGAGCTGTGCCCATTCAAGGGGACCTTTAATGGACTTGTGCCGGCTTTCTGTCAGCGAGGTTAACTGAGTCAGCAACTGCTCAACTTGAGCCAGCAATACTATCTTGGCTTAAGCAATGATTCACACATGCCTAACAGCAGCCAGCATCACATTGCCAGTGGATTCACTCATTCACAACTAAGCACATTATTCAGAACATGACTCACTAATTGATAGAATCCTCAGTAGGCGTTGCTGCTTTTCCTTCAAGTTTATGCTCATCTATATAAATTTGTCATCATAGGATAAAACGCGTTGCTCTGGCCAAAGCTAATTTTACATATTCTGATAAAATGTGCATGTGAAGAACAATTTTACAGACTCAACATGCAGTTTAATTCATCATTAAATCAGACTGCAGTGTTTTCATTCATATGATACATAAAAAAAAATGTGTGTATTTCAAGTGAAACCACTGGCCCAGGGCGTTAAATAGCTGATTATTGCAGGAGAATGATTTTTCACTGCTTCCATTGAGAGAGTTAATATGGCATTTTTAGACCTTGCATGTGCGCAGGTCTATAATTCACGTTCATTCAGTGGACTGGTATCCTCACAAATAGCAGTGCACGCTCTAAGCACCAATACTGGTCTCCACATCATGGCTAATGAAGTGCCTGACCTTTTCCAAATGAAGACACCCACTCAGCAGCTTAAACACCAAACGATAATCCCAGTTATGTCTGATAATTATGCCAAGCACTTTTACTTTTCAGTCAGTGGAAGGGAATACACTGGACATGATGTATATAACATGATGCCAAAGCTGAAAGAGGAGCGTTTTTAATGCAGCATTTATGCGTCGGAAACTAGCCCTCGATGACCAGAATCATTCAAATGAATAGCTATTTCTATCTATTCGCTGTCAGTCAACATGACTGTTAGTCCGGCCATTCTCCTTTGAGCTCCTCCGAGCTCAGACACACGGCTGCTTCTGAGGATAGAGACGTCACTCAAATCTCACGTTTAATGTGGATTCTCTGTAACGTCAGCATGCTAACGTGTTCACAATGACAACTTGCTGAGGCAGATACTTTTTATCACAGTATGGCTAACAAGCAGTGTAGCTATACAGCACAGTGAGGTTGATGTGAATAGGTTTAGTACTGTTACAGTCCCTCAACGTAGTATTAAATGATTCTCTTAAAGCTACAGAAAGTACTCCTAATAACATTTAACAGAAAAAAAAGTGTTAAAAAAAGGAAACGGCCATCAAGATGATGTGTGATTCAGTGATTTCATTTTCTGCTTTGTTGAGCATGCCTCGTAGCAACAGCATTACAGTAACTACCTATGACAATTTGGCCAATGCATTCTATGGCTTTTGACATTTATTTAAACATTACGTAACGAAAGGTCAAAGCTGTCGAGATTTCTTTTGCTTCTTGTTAAACACACCTAATTTTTAATAAACTGTAATTTAAAAAAGGCCTTGTGGCCAAATGCTGTGTTCATTTTCTTGAGAGATGGTGCCGTGCTTGTGATGAAATCATTTTTTTGCGCTTCTCACATTTTCATTACGCAGTTTTTGTAACTCCTTTGAAATAAAAGATCCGCTGGTAATTACTGCATCCCAGCTACTGGATGCAGATTAAAATATTGATGAGAGTAATAAGGAAACATGAAATCTATGCTGCTGCATATAAAATGTTAAAATTCATGTGGAATTGCATTTTCAGCTTTATATTTGCTGTTGCTGAATCTCATATGCATGCTTACAGATAGCCGTGTAACCTCTTGAATATTTTAAATCCAAACACGGCTGCTTGCGCATGTGTTCAGTGTGCTGGTATCAGAACTCCTCTGTTGTGTGTGTTTGTGTGTAGGCACCATAAGGTAAATGTACATACCAGCAGGACAGTCGCCTTCTGACACAATAAGCACTTCAGACTGCTGCTTGCAGGCATCCCTGCGCAGGAAGCACTCGTTCTGGTAGTTCTTATTGTTGGAGCCACACACAGGCACATAGTCATTGTTGCACTGCAGAGAGGAGAGAAGAAAACAGGTAAGAAAAGGAGCATGTAAAAGAGACAAGGTTAAACTAAAGTGATATAGTGAGTCTGTGTCCTCAAGTAAACACTTGAGCCTTCAGAATTCTGCAGGGAAGCCACTGCCTTCAATTTCCAATTTGAATACGCTTCAATCTCAGCACTGAAAAGAATGACATGTATGGAAACGCCACCAAATACATAACCCGCTTGGCAGAGCAATAAAATACCAGAACTTTAAAGCAACAGCTGATGCCTACATCGCTCACATTGCACATTTATGGAGCGACCAACAGCACTGAGCAGACCACTGCTGAACAGCACAAACAGGAAAAAAGATCTGCTTTTAAATCCAATACTTCAAAAAGCCTGATGATCAAGTTGGAATACTTTTCTTTAATTCCAGCGTTCTCCTTTGTTAAACTCACTAAGTTCTTCAGTATTTCGGCTAAGGGGTTTTGGCGCACCTATATACTGAAAGCTTCTTGTACAAGGACAAACCATAGCAGGTTCATTGTTAGCTAAGAAATGAAATTGAGATTTCCATGAAAACAGTGCAAATCTCCACTTTGTTCTTACCCAACGTGGTACAGTCAGATAATATTATAAGAATCTTCTGCTTCCTGTTCGAAATTATAAGCAGATTACAAATTGGCCACACCAGCTTGAGAAACTAGCCATTGTTACCAATGTCAAGTTAAAGAGACAGTGGAGTACGCTCTGACGTATGTAAGGATACATGAATAAAAATGAATGGTTATCCAGGTTGTTGAAAGAAGCTGGCGTATTTAAAAGAGTGTGACTCAATTGGAAAAAAACAGCATTCATTGTTATTACTTGAAGAAAGTGAAAAAATTGAGAAAACGTCAAACAGCACAGAACTAGTGCCCTCAAGAGTTTAAGTAACAGAAACATCTTGACATCCCCTGCTCCTCAACACTGGTTTTCTGTCCACATCTGCTTAAGCCGAGTAGCAAAGTGCGGCGTCAGATGCACGTAAGATAAACTCAAGTGAGATGGGTGGAAGGAAGAAAAAACCCTGCCCAGAAGAACTCAGCAGGAGTGAATTCATAGTATGTACAGCATGTTAACCAGCTAAACTGCTTAGGATAGAGTGTATTCACAAAGCTAAAAAAAACTCATTTTCAGTGTAACATTTCTATACTCCTTCACCATTGCTAGAATTACGATTAAGCACCAGAAACCTAACCATGCAGTACCCTTTTTAAGGGAAATTAACCCCAATTAACCTTAAATATATCTGCCTCACATTAGCGAGATCATACGGTGTTTGAAGTTCTTTAAGACTGCCTGATGAAGATATACCAGTGCTGATTCTAACCGTGATACCTGAAAAAATTAAAGCTGGCACATTATAGCGGATTATAGGATATTACAGTACAAACACCAGTCTAGTCACAGCTACAGTCACATGTTCCAGTTTACTGTGACTCACTTCCCTTTCATTAACTACTAAACTGCTCTCACTTCACGGGTGACTAAAGAAAGGTAACGTCATTCACTTTCCTGTTGCCGTGGTGACTTCATTCGCTCACTTTGAGACAACACAAACCCCAAAGTCAGCTGAGATCCTCACACTCATGCTTTTTTATATAAAAGTTAATATGCTGCACAGTCCTTAATGTCCTTTTTATACTTTTTACTCTGATTTGAATGAGCCATCTGTGGCTGCCACCAACACCACCTTGCACCTACCCCATTCACACCCCTGCATTAAACCTCAAGATTAACAAAACATGGTAACAAATAAGGCTAAGAATGACTTTGTCTCGTTGACTAGCTTTTGTATTATTAGGTATTCTTTCTGCCATGATCATCGTCTATTGAAAATCTGAAACTGCCCTTGAATCAAAGCATATTATGCTTTGTTCACACTTTGTCCAACAGGAAAAAATGCAAATGGTAATTTACCAGCGTAGAAAAGGAGTAGGTGAGCTAAAATCTTATCACACATCGCACATCTGGCAGATTGTCATTCTACAAACTAATTCAAAAATCGGTCAAACTTCAGTCCAGCGTAGGTGTTAAAAAACAAGAAGCGAAAAGAAAGAATAGCTTGGCACGTCCTCCTCTGAATTGTGTTTAATTATGAGCGGATGCGCACATCAAATCAGTACAAGTCTAAAAACAACTAGCACCATGGATTTTGTTAATAGATTATATTCACACTGCAGACTTCTGAAAAGCTGCACACCTCTTGTTGCTCCACTGGAGCAGTAGGAGGTTAAGTGACTTGCTCAAGGGCACTCAGCAAAATAGCTACTACGGTACATGAGAACATTACTCATTCATTTTCCTCACATGGTTTGTTGGCTATGGAGTAAGTCAAGATTTTTCAGATGACTGATGGCACTGGAGGGTCGAGTCTTAGTTTTCATTTTTTTGGCTGTAGAGGAGAGATATGCATTTGATTTGAAATCGATTCACTGCTGCCGCACTGTAGGAATAACAAACGTGATTATTCAATTGAAAAATATTACCCACTATTCCCTGGGAAGAAGGAACAGCTATCAGAAGGTCCAGAGAAATTGTTGCTCGGTAGTCACAGCCCGTAACCTGATTAAATATAAAAGTGCTGAAAAATGGGGAACGTGTGAAAATGTGTTCCTGCTGGGTGTGACATCGCAAGGACAAGAGGCTCACTGGATATTCCCCACAGGGATGAAGCTAAGGAGCTCACGGCTCTTTGTCTCCACTTCTTTTTTTTTACTCTAAGTCTCTAATGGATTGCTCTGAAATCTGTTTTCTCATAGCTAAATCATCTCTGTGCCCTCACGGATCGCTGCATGGTTTTCACAAATGGACATATTGTAGACGCAGACAGGCATTAACAACATATTCAAGTACGTCTGTGTTTATGGTCACATGTCAAGCCAACTTTGTAAAAGCTTAGTGTTGGAGAAAAATAATATTTTTATCCTCTTCCTTCCTTCCAGTAAAAAAAAAACCATTTAGTCTAATATTGGTTGAAGCAAGACACTTGAAGCTCTGACTTTTTCACTCGTTCCTCTTCACACCTGTCCATTAGCACAATATTTTTCCGCTGCTAGTTACAGTGGTTCGCTTTAGCAGGTGGTTAACAAAAAAGGGGTCAACAGCAAGATGTCGTGGTGTGCTAAGCTGCCAGCTTTTGACACTTGTTATATGCTCCATTGCATATTCTAATTTTTAGAAGGAGTAGGTCTTCGAGATCTGGAAAACAGCAAACCGCAGGCGAGAAAAAGCCATATTTTTCCACTTTTCCATATCAGGGTTATGGCGGTGCCTGTCCCAGTTGTTACAGGGCAGGAGACAGGGTCCACCCTGGATAGGTCAACAAGCCATCGCAGGGCTAACACATGGAGACCGACAACTATTTACAGCCAATTTAACTAACTTGCATGTTTTTGGACTGCAGGAGGAAGCCAGACACTCTGGGACAACATGCAAACTACATATTGAATTGCTCGTCCTGGATACAAAGCTAGCTAGTGCTACTGCTGACTAGCTATGTTAGCTAGGTGCATCCCTAGATTGGGGCAACTGTGGCTCAAGGAGCAGAGTACTCTACTAGTTGGAAGTTTGGTGGTTTCTTTCAGCCCACATACTGAAGTGAAAGAAAACCCCAAATTCCTGCTGATGCAACTATTGTGTGAGTGTGGCAGAATAAGAGAATAGTATAAATGTATATTTGTGAATGGGTGAATGTGACTAGCATTTAAAATGTCTCTGAATGTTCAGTTAGAGGAGAAAAGTGTCATATAAGTACCACATCATTTACCATGTGTGCATCATCTGAGTGCATACTTCTTGGATAGTCTTTCAGTACAATAAATTATGTGTCA
Organism: Astatotilapia calliptera; assembly: GCF_964374335.1. Lineage (NCBI taxonomy): Eukaryota > Metazoa > Chordata > Actinopteri > Cichliformes > Cichlidae > Astatotilapia > Astatotilapia calliptera. The sequence goes on from NC_137437.1 coordinate 32,976,935, forward strand.
TTATACATCAGATCATTACATTGGAAATGATTCAAAACAACACAAATATAAATAAAAAGGCCCTGCTAGCAGGTTAAGCATCAAAGACTGATCGAAAACAGGCATTCCTTTAGAAAACTATAACTCTGAACCTTATAGTGTTTTTTAAATCAGTTGTCATGATCAATGAAATTATTTTTGTATGAGGTTACATGATGTTTAGTTCTCCTGTAAAGTTGAGATACTTGTGAGTTAACACAAGCATCTCACTTCTGAAGCCAGCCTCAAGTGGCCATTTCTGGAAATGCGACTGGATTAATTTTCCTCTTTATTGCTTAGTACAGCATCAGTAGAACGAGGTCTGAACATTGTCAGAACTTGTGCTTTATTATATTTAGCGCACAACAGGACACTCTTCATGTCGCCTGTGTACTCAACTAGAGAGAAACTCCCATTAGCTTAGGTAAGGGGCGGTGATTATGCTCACTGGGAATTCCCCAGACAATTGCCTCCATGGATTTTATGCAGACTTTGTACTAAGAAACTGGCACAAGAGTAGAGTAAAGTAGAGTGTGAGATCTGATTTAGCTGATTCTCTCTACCTTGCAGTGTTTGGAGCTTTAACTTAACTTAGCATTTTTGACGCCCTTCAGCTTCATCTGACCCACCCGGGCAAATATTAACCAATCAAACCTGCATTCTAGTAGCTACAGGCTAAGATGATGTTCACACTTAATCAGGCATGTGAGTTGGTTGAAAATGGCTGCCAAAGTGAATTGATTTTGAAATACCATAATCGACTCTTAAAACAGTATGAACCAGAAAAAGTGACCTTGTTCAAAAGCTTTTAGACTTTAGACTAACAACATTAGTGGCCTCTGTACTGAAAACATGCTAAAGATGAGCAGAGAGAGCACCCAGGAGAGAAACTTGGCTGCCCCACGCTTTACCACATGTATGAGTTTAGCTGTTTGGGGACAAAGCAGAAAGGATTCAGCGAGTCTGTTATTTAGGGGGCTTAATTGTGAAAGGCCTGAAAGGACCAGAAAAACAGCACGAGGGCATAAACTGCATTTCAGATTAAGCTAACTAAGTGTGAAGGACAATTGATACACACATACCCATCTGATACCCACAAGGAAAAGAGCAAAAAATAACCATCCATTCAGGAAACCAGAAGGATGATAATGATCAAGTGTGAACACTTTTTAACAAGCTGGGGGAAAGAAGATGGCAGAAAGCACACAAAACACAGTAAAAGGGGGGAGTATAGTAGGGAAAGTGAAGCTGCACACTGGCTTCTGATCAAAGGGATTGGAATGCAGGAAGGAAAGAGGCTGTAGAAAAGACGATAGGCAAAAAAGATGGGTGAAATTGGGCTAACGGGGAGAAAGAGTCAGTGGAAATGGATGAGGCTGAGACAGGAGGAGACTGAGGGGTAATGAAAGAAAAGTAAAAATACAGAAATGAGATGCAGACGGCCAGAAAGGGAGAGGCAAAGACAGGGCTCTGGCTCAACAAACTTGGCACGATAAAAAAGAACCACAGCGCCTGAAGAAACCGAGGCATACACGGAAAAAAGGGAACATCATGAAATAAAAAAGAAAGAGGAGAAGAAATGGGGACACAGACTGAGAGAAGGAGAAGGATAAAAAAATCCCCTCAAAGGCGACCGAGAGAGAATGAAAAAAATGGCAAGCCCACAAAGGCGCTTGGAATAGCTTACTGCAGGGCCTGCGCTGCTTTTGCCATCCACTATCACTCCCCTCTGCCTAACCCCCCCACCACCAGCAGCACCACTCTCACACTCTCTCCCATCTGGCTTGGGTTGTCCTTAACCTGGGGACTCTCACTTCATGCCAGGCGTGATGCAACCGAAGGGAAAGCTGCCCGGCAGAACCCTGCGGGCGTCTTTTAAGAGTGCCTTCTTTCCCGTGAAAACTCCCTCAACCCATCTCTTGATCTTCTTCAGTATTTGGCTCTCACCCCCGTGGAAAGGAGAGAAGTGATGAGAGGATGGGGCGAGGATTTAAAACCTCACTCTCTCTAAGAGGAGATGCAAGACGGAGGCTGCAGCTGTGTGCAAATTAAAAGTCTCACCCAAAAAAATACTCAAGTGTTGGCTTAGAGGAGCGTGTTATTGGTCCCTTACAGCATGTTGGATCGGATCTCTTGTGTTTTAGGTGAGGCGGACCATATGTAAGACAGCCAGGGAGCAGAAATAGATTGCCAAACATAAAGTAAGACATTCGGGAAAAGATGTGAAACGTTCGACTTCTTCATCTTGGTTGAATCTTTCAACTTTTCCTCAGCTATTCTTGTTGGAAAAAAGAAATGTTGACGCTCATCTGCCAACTTCTTTTTATTCTTCTGGGACTTCTCTTGAAGTGACAGCGAGGCAGGGAGTGAGCTAAGGTTACTGGTTTCAAACTTTTTCCTGACTCGTATTTCTCCACACGGCACTTCTTTAAGCAGCGCATGACCGCATCGGAGACAAAGGCATCCTTGTTGTAGCCCTTGTCAGAGCCCTGCAGCTTTGATCCTTTAATGTGTTGATAACAAGCAGCGTGTGACGTTAGCAGTCTGCAAATATAAGCTGTCAGCTGTTGCACTTAACTCTATGCCAGGCAAGATTACTGTCAGCGGAATGGAAATGAAAAAAACCAAAAACAACCAAAAAAACAAGACAAAGGTGTCAGAAAAGTCTGCGATGTGCGCTTGAAAAACAGCACCATTGAAGGGAAGATTGTGGAGGAGGAAAAACGATGCGATTATGTTAATGAGATTGGGTGAACGAGACAGAAGGTGAGAAAATTTGATCCTCTGCAATTCTCTGCAGACAGAGAAGTGGGGGCCAGTGGCCAGAGCCATATGGCGCAGCCTTATGTGCCCGCTGGCTCAAGTTTTGCAGAAGTCGCAGACGCTGCCCCACGGCTCCACTTTGACAAAACCCGGACAGTTGTGTGGCGTCCTGACAGAAAATACCACGACAGAAGAGGTGCTAATGGTTCTGTTTACGTGTGTGAGAGAATATGGGATGGGAACGGCTTATTGACAGGAAAGGTGGAAGACAACCACACGGGTGAACTTAAATGCATTTGATGATACGTATAGCTCTTCAGAGTTACATTTGCAGCATGTGATCCAGCATGTATGCATACATGTAGACCAGTCTCTAATCTTCCACTTCATATCATTTGCACCCGTTCTGCATTTTGTCACAGTAAATCTAATTTCCACAAACCTCCTGCAGGGGTTGCTGTGGTTCTGCCTAGCCTTAGCCCTCCTCATTTGAGTTTGAAATGCTAAGCTTTGGGACTGCAGCCAGGACCTGTTGTCTCCCTACCTGCCTGGGATCCTGCACAGACACACATACACAGGCAAAGCAACCAATGCATCCACTATCGGAGCACTTTGTACTAAAAAAAAAAAAGCATCTGCTCCTTACCAGGTCACAACACACAACCTAGCAAAACAAGCAGAACCATCATCATTCATCCTGTGCCTCGATAACAGCTCCCAGTGTTCACTTCACCATACATCCGACATAACTGCTGGCTGACAGGGGTGGAAAAAAGACAGGTGGTGGTGGGAGGAGGAGGGGGTGAGAGGAGCAGGCACAATACGGAGTTAAAAAGCAGGAAGTGAATGTGGAGAAGAGAATGGAGGAAGAAAGAAAGGACAAATAGTGCAAGAGATGTGGATGATAGGGCGATAGCAATGACTGCAATTAAAGAACGAGGAGGACAGTGTGCGGGAGTGGCGAGGGATACGCATAAGTGAAACCACACGAGAGCAAACCACGCGAGTGGGAGACAAAGGAGAGGAGAGATACAAAGTGAAGGCGGGTGCACGCATCAGTGCGTGACTATGTAGCAGAGGGAAGGAGCGTGCCAATTTGAGGGGTAGAGCTCTGCAAAACGCAACAAGAACAAACATGACAGGATATCAGCATCAATAAGTGAGAAAACAAATGACACATCCATCCGTCCAGCAGAGCCCCCCCTCCGCCTGAACCCTGCTATCTCCGCATTCTGAAAAATGATCTTCATTACGGGCAAAAATTTGTCCCACATTGCAAATCTAACGAACTAACGCATTTGTCGGTCACACAGTTACATTCTGATGATTAGTGGAAGTCCAAGTTGAGGCAAAATGAAAGATTTTTCCCACTAATGCACTCATTTACATGTTGGAAATACACTTTTCTCTTGCTAGGCTGGAGCTTATCCTAGCTGTGATAAGGTGAAAGGTAAGGTACACCACGAGCAGAACACCGGTCCATCACAGGGCTATTATGTTCTCCACACACACACACACACACACACACACACACACACACACACACACACACACACACACACACACACACACACACACACATATATATATGTATGTATATGAAAATTTAAGCAAGCAGACAAACCTCTAACAAGCCAAACTCTCACTTTTCTTTATTGGCTTTAAATGTGTTTCACAGTGAAGCTCCTTAGTACTGTGTGTAAACATTAAAACAAACTTAATAGACTGACATTTCTCTCTGATGATATTATGAAACACATAACCAGAAATGTACTAAAATATTACAGTCACGGGGAATCGTAGTGCAAGAGAGTAGAAAGCCCACACTGAAATGCAATATGAGAAAATTTCAGCAAAAAAACAGACATTTAAGCCCTTAAAGTTTCACAGTGTTTTGCTTGTTTTTTCCCTTTTTATGTGTTAAATTTATAAACCAGAGTTATTCTGCAAAATCTATGCACAGCAAGCACATTTGGTAAGCTTGGTGTGCACCTTTCCAGAGATTTAACTACACATTGCAGGGACACACACTGCAATAGCTTTAATAGATCTGCTTGGTAGCATGTAAACACAGTATATTGATTATCACAAGGATAATGGAATAGTCTGCAATTCTATCTTGCTTGCTAACACAATCCTCAGTATTCTGCCGGTGTGGACATAGACCATTTTTTTCTATTTTTTTTTTCATAGCTCTGATAGTCCATGTGCAGACTCCATCATTTCTTACTCTGCATATCAGGAAAATTTGCTTTTTCACGATTTTCATAAGCTCCAAGTCCAATATGATCAGCAATGCAGACACACCAACACAAGTATAGGTTAAAAAATGTCACCTGTTACGGCATAAGGGCTGAAGAATTGGGAATAAAACTTTCCAGAACTGAATAAAGAAGTGTGTCAGTATCTGTAGAACACATGTAGAAGTTCATAACCTAATCTAAACACAATCAGCAAAAATATTGTGGGACTACTTCATTAAAAAAATGAATCAGATTTTATCTAATCAAAAGAAAGTAACTTATTTTAGTCGTCACGATTGCACCAGCAAACTCAGTTAGTCTAAATCATCTTCATTTGACTACCCCCAGCAGCAGGAAGGCTTCCCACCAGTATGAAAAAACACTCATTTATTTGGTGTAACAAATCCCAAATACACAACTTAAATATTTAAATACTAAATAATAGCATTTTATAGCTCCTCTGTGTCTCCAAATAGCCTGAAGATAAGGATAGTTTTGGAAATAAACATTCTTAGCAAAGACAGGAATATCAAACACCACCATCCCTCCTACATAGATGCAAACATTCAATCCATTATGGTAACATTTATCTGATTGGATGGTGAGGTGCAGGTGGCCTAGCAGGGCCTTCCACTCTAAGTGGAAGGTTCAATCCCCAGCTCCTTTTTTGCACATGCCAGTATGTCCTTAGGCAACACACTGAACCAAAATTGCTCCTTAAATGCATTCAAACATCTTCTGCAGCAGCCATAAGTATACCAGCATGACTGGTATCCTCATGTGGGAGGAGGGCAGCCCATTTACTCTGTGTCTTTGTTGATGTTTTCACATCTCTTTTAGTTTTTCATGTTGATTTCCCAACATAAATCGCTCCGAGTTAATTTGTACAAATGTTCTGCTCCAGGGTCAGTGGTATGTATGTCTGACACTCTTGTGCCTCGAGGCAACCGTTGAGAATTCCATTTGCTGAAATAAAACTGAATGGATTTGAATGAGACCACTAAGTCATCTATCTAACAAGTTTTCACTTTCTGATTCTTGTAGCAGGATACCAATGAAAGCCGGTCGGATTTAAGGACCTACCATCGACAACTTAATTCCTTTTGTGTAGGGATGGGAATTGGTAAGAATTTAGCGATTCGGATTCCATTATCAGTATCACTTATCACTTAGATTCCTTATTGTTTCTCATTCGTTCTGCTTTAAGAATCACCATCATCTCTAAACCGCGTATTAAAGATTCGTACAAATTGATCGCACCCTGTGTGATTAAATGTTTGCATATGTTGGAGGTATTTCCCCTCTTTGTTGTGATCAGTGTTGGGGTTGTTACTAAAAAACAAGTACATATTTCACATATTACACTGAATACTTTTCTTAAAAGTAATGCTATTAATCAAGTTATAGGTTCTCAGAATGCCCAATTCATGTTTTGTAGGCTTCAGTTGTTTAAATTTTGACAAATTTGCAGAAAAAAAGGATTGCAACATGGGTGTTGTCAGTGAGACTCCTTATGGGGCATGTATTCAAGACAAATATTTCTTTTTCAGCTATGAAGCAGTCACAGAGACTGATGGTAACCTAATGTGGATTAAGTCAGACCTCTTAGGTTGCCAGAGGACTTCAGTGCAAAAACTGCAGTTCATGGACTGGCCACTTGAGGCTGACTCCTTTTTTGTAAAATGGCTTTTTGTAAAATGGCTTTGATCTCTTTGAATACTTTCCATTTCATGACAACCATACAATGGATGATTTCAATGAAAAAAAAACTACTTTGTGTGTTTTCTTGGAAATTTAAAGGGCATGCTGAAAGACAGATGTGCTGGTCTCTGAATATAGCACCTTACAGCCACTGGTGACACTGAGTCTTTGTTAAGTGAATGAAAATATATCTGTGTAGGCTCTCATTCATCTAGATCATGCTGGCCCTTAAGCACTTGAGCTGAAGGAAACTTGAAAAAAAAAAAGTCCTTTAACTCAAGGAGTTTTAATGAAAACACTGACTGGAGCAATAACAGTGTAGGAGATACAGCGCAATAGGGCATCTACAACAATTAAATAACATCCTTTTCCCTTAATATCACTATCATTATTCTTCTTATTATCATTAATATTATCATCATTAACATCATTATATCCTTTAAGCATCTAGAACTTTATATTTAGTCATCTAATCACCAGGAAAACCAAAGATATTGGATTTATCAAAACTGTCTCTATCCCGGCTGTTGTTTTGATATATTTCTCAATTACATTTTTGTTTATGCATTTTCTTTGCAGATATATAACTGCAAGTTTGCTACCTCAAAATTGGCAACACTTGCACAGAGCTGGCATTTTGCCACTGTACATAAAGACTCATGGCTAAACCACAGCCTCGTGTTAGAGGTTTGGGTGGAGTTCGACATACAGATGGAAACAAACTAAGACCTTACATCCACCTTGAATTCCATGACATCAGCATCTAAACTTAGATTTCAAACTTGAGTGCAGTTTCTCCAGTGGAAATTAAACATCAGAGACAGAAAGGACAGTAATTAAAGACAAAACATCATTGATACCTAGCAGTCAATATGTTGACCCAATGGAATAAGCTACCATGTCAACCAGCAGAGGCTCCCTGTTGGTAATCACCATTGATATACTCATGAGCTGCTATTTGCCTGCTTATTTACTCTTCATCAAAGGCCTATTATGAGCTACCAGCAGGCGTTCTACCAGTAAGCTCCTAAGCAGTAGGCCTTAAAAGATGTGAAGAAGTGTTTGTCTAAAATTTTTACTAATCAGGTTTTCTTGATGTTGGAAGTGAAAAGTTAAAATATCACAACTACAAATACAAATTTGAACATACTGAAACGTTAGTTTAAAAAATATTTTGTACGACACAACTATTTGAATATAAAATATTGAAATGGATAACTCATAATGACACATTCAAATAATGTAATAATAATTATTCAAAATAATCCATTCTATTTTGTGGCCTGATCAAGCATGACAGTGTGTCACTAAACAGATGCTCCTGTCATGATAATATTTGCATAGCCCTTATGACTTTGCAAGAGATTTAGAAAGCAGCTGTACTACTATCAACAGAGACCATTTCATAAGCTAATGATATGACTGGCTGTGTTGGGCAAATTTGCTGCCAGGCTAGCACAGCGAGAGATTGCTGTGTATGCACTAAACCTGGCAAACAGTATTCCCTGAGAAAGCCTTAGCTCCAATGGACTTACTGCTAGCTTACATTTAGACAGATGCGCCCACTCTCACTGTATCACATAAATGACTAATGCCTAACTATGACCATTCACTCACATGCTGAAACAGCTTGTAAATCCATGTAAAGTCCTTGCTGAATTAAAATCCCCACGTAAAGCATTCCAAGACGCTCTCAACAAAAATTGCATTTTATGACTCTCCTAAAAGCACATAAAAAAAAGAGAAGTGCCAGCTAATACTAAAACTAAAAGCAATCACCTGTTAACAACACCTCTTCACTGCTCTGTTACATAACACAAAGTCACACTCAAAGCTGGTGGGCACAGCAGGTTAATTCAGCCGTTCTCATCCAAAACCACTACACAAATGCAATTTAAAGAGCCAGTTCAGCCCCAAATCAAGATCACATCATTTTGCTATTTGCAATATATGCTATTTATTAGTCTAGATTATTTGCAGAGGCAGGCAAGGTAAAACAGGTTGGGGCCCCAGGTCAGCAGGGCACCACCAAAGGCTGAGAAAGTGTAAAGTAGAGCAGTGGGAATATGTCAAGTTTACGGTTACCATCAGCGTGGAAAGGCCCAAAGGAGCCCACCTGAGTCCACTGACTGCCATTGTAGCTAATAAATGAACTGGTACTTAGTCTTCTTTTGTAGACTATTCCAGCACTTGAAGCACTTTCTTACTACAAGCCTCCTTTGCCCATTCAAAGACAATTGGTTTTAACCAAACATTCAAACACTCACACGGATGCTTCGGGGGAAGTTTGGGGTTTGGTATCTCTTGACTGTGGATACCAAAACGAAAAGACTAAAGGATCAAACCACGAACCTTCAACTGAACTGAAAACAAGTGAAAAAGCAACCAATGGCCAAAGAAACATTTTGAAAGAACTTGAGAAAGGTTGGAAAATTATTGCTCATGACCACTTTCAAAAACCCACAATAAAGTCTGACTCCTTGGAAGAAAAATATTAACAATACTAAGAAATGACTCGAGACGTTTGCACAATTCTGTAGGTTTGACCTGCTTTAAATGATGAGAAATTCCATGTGATTTAAATTTAAGTTGATTTGAAGTTTTTATGGACAATTTAACAGTGGAAAACAATTACAAATGCACAACAGCAACAGAGAGGAAAGCCACAGCCTACACGATACTGTGAGCACTATACCAAGGCAAACTTAACTTTTACTCACATGCTCACATCTCAAGAGAACAACAGTGCATGTGGGCCCACTCACTATCCTCCTAAATACAGAGTCAGTGGTTCAGAACTGCTGAGAAGGGATTTCATTTGTTGGAAGGACACTCTTGGGAACCTTTCTGTGCAGGCATCTCAGGCATTACCCCAACATAAAACAGGGGTATGAAATGCTTTGCTACACTTCCCTCCCTTCATCAGCATCTGTGGCATATAGAATGAATTTCAATGACAACTTTGACATTTTCCTGGGGAGCAGAAAACTGTTTCAAGGGGATGGAGTCCACTGATCCTAGCTGGGAGTCGAGGTGCTGCACAACAATTTATTACATGGCCTTCAGACACTTCTTTTGAAATGTCTGAGTGTATCTGAAGCTGTCTGACGAGCGACACATAGACATATGGATCTGAGAGCAAATCTGACACTGTTTGTGCATCGCTGAAGTACACCTAAAGAAGTAGACAAAGACATGTGAACTCTACCAGAGTCTCGGAGATTGTAAAAGCCTGTGTTAAGAAGGCTGTTTGATTTTCAGATCCACTCACATTTTCTAGTTTCCTTCACAGCCTCTCAAACTTGCATGATAAGACTCAACGGCTATTGTGTTTACCCTAAAATGAAAGTGTGTAAATCTGGGATGTGGCAGTCATTCAGAGGTCTAAAACCAGTTCACATACTAAGTCTCGCCTCCTGGACCACCCATCTGCCCATGAGCGAGGAATTCGGTTTCAAAAAACACAGCAATCATATAACATAAATAACATAAACTGTGACTTTTACAAATCGGAGAAGATGAAGCTGAACTGAGTTATGGGGAAGGTCATGACAACTCTGGTCCAGTCGTGTTATTTTCTTCTAAAATGACCACAAATGTTCAACAAAGTATTTATCACTTTAACCCTGACGATGAACGTGCCTAACACTTTTTTGTTGGCCAATCCTAACCGAGCCCTAAGTAACATGCGATCAGATCAGAACACTGATTATTTTCACAGAGGAGGTTATGTGACTGTATGATTGGTTCGGCCTATCTTTTTGTATTTTTAACATTAAAATTGCTCATAAAAATGTCATTGCATGGAACTTTTTTAACCAGAGGCAAACTGTACTGTAAGAACTGTTTATTTTGCATCACATCAAAATAGATCCATGGTATGAAATCATTGTAAAGACCATTTTGATGGGGAAAATATTTATTTTTGCTTTAATAATGAGATCTCTGTTTTGCTTGTACGATTTCTGTGAGCCTACATGCCAAGCTGACTGTCAAGTATTTTGTTTTCATATGATGCTGTCAATCAATAAGTACATATTGGACATATTTAAGTAAGCTTCAGATAGTTTTTTTTTCTTTTAACTTGCTCTGGATTTTCTTTTGATTCATAAATGTACACCATGTATGGTGGGTGAGGTGCAACTTTTGTTTGTCGTGGTAAAGATTGGGACACCAAACTAAGTACTAATTACCCATGATGTGGAAATATGAGCAACAAAAAGTTTATAAACAGTAAAAATAGATTCAGTGGCTAACCTCACGCTACAAAAGCGCTTTAGGCAGACTGAAGGTTTTGAAGATAGTACAGTAAATATCTACCCCTCAAGGCTGAAGTGTACCAGCTGTGCTATCTGGACAGTAACACATTACAACAGATGATGTAGGGACATCAAAAGAAAAATGAGTTGTGTACAAAAATGCTACATTAATGCCTAAAGCATATCCATTTGTTCCATCATTTTTAAAAGGTGGCAAAGGTCACCTGGAGTGATAACTGCATGGAAGTAAGAGGCTTGTATTAAGCCTAATCCATGTTTTGAGGATGGTTCTCTCTGTATTTTTAGGAGAAAGTAGAGATAGAACAAGCATACAGACACATGTGCAGTATATACAAAAATAAAAAAAGAGTAGTAGTAGATGCTTAGCTGCATTAGAGAAGTTGTAAAAGACAGACAAGCAGTATACATTAGAAATGCAAAGATTTGTGTATTCGCCTTGTAGTTGGTAAGGGATGAGTCTTGAGGATAGAGAGTATGAGATTAGAGCAGAGTTGAAAGAGTTGAAAAAGAGTCTTTGAAAGAAAAGCTGGAGTTCATTGGAATTAAGACCTCCTCAGTGTGAAAAGAATTTGCCTGTCAGAAATTTGGTTACATTTTCCCACACGAATTCTCAGAACCAAAAATACGAATGCTGTTTCAGATGTAACAAAAACACACATTTTGAACATTGTATATTATCTATGAGTTAACTGGATACACAAGTGGTGATCTGTGTCACCATAAGCCTCTATTATACACATCAAACGGTTTTATACTTCCTTACTGTTTTATAGAAACAGGAAGTAACTACAAACATTAAAAACAGGAGGAAATGGTGAAAACAATAAAACAGAATAGGACAACAAAACCAATTATACAAGGATGATGACAAAGTCAGACTGAGTATGTGAAAGGACTTTGATAGACTAGACTAGAATCGCCTGGTCTGGTCATTGAAGTTATCTTTATTCATTTAAAGAAACAGCTTGCTTCTCAGTTTGCTAAATTATGCTTCCTTGGATCCTTTCTCCTTGCATAACCAGGAAATTATTCCCGATCCACTGAGAATGAGAATCACTGAGAATGTTCCAATCCCTTAAATGCACCTTGTGAAGACAAGAAACATCTGTGGCAGTGGCTCAGGAGGTAGAACAGGTCATCTCCTGGTTGGATGTCAAAGTGTCCTTGGGCAAGATACTGAACCTCAAATTGCATTCGTCGGCATGTGAGTGTATGTGAGAGATAAAAGCTTCTAAGTGCAGTGTGAATGCGGCTTGTAGTGTAAAAGTGCACTGAGTGGTCGGTAAGACAAGAAATGTGCTATGTAAATACTAGTCCATTTACCATTTACTAACAGAGAGAAGTGAAAGTGAGGAAAAACCGATGTGTCCTGCATCAGATGCACACTGAGGAGAGGATGCAAGGAAGTGATGATATACTGTATATGTTAGGATGATGAGAAGCACCCGCAGTGTTTAAAAATGTAATGAAGGAAACGGGTGGATATTATGTTCTCTCCTGCATTTTCTTTTCAGTGGTAAATGTGACATTGCTCTAAAGTGTGGCTAATTGCTGGCTTCACTTCTGTAGGATAAAAAAAATGTACAGACAGTCCCAGTCTGTGCAACAGCCCTGCAGAAAATAGCTCCACATGCTGAGTGAACAGCACTGCTGCAGGTAACTATTGATTTTTTATAGATGCTTTAATGCTTCCATTTCCTTTTGGCTGCTGTGGTACTTTTTTTTAGAAGTTTTTCACAAACCACCCTGATGCCAGTTATGTCTCACCACAAAATTGCTGCTTTGGTTTGTTTTCCGATAAATATTCCCAGATATGTGCGGTTATCTTAAGACAGGCTACATGGGTGATAAAATCGAAATAAAAGTTGACATTAAACATGAGTAGTGTCTCTAGCTTTGCTAAACACTGAGTTTTGACTGGTCAGAATTAATATTTTAGTTTATCATGAATATCTATGTGTTCATATATGATAATATTGTAGTCCGATAATTTAAAAATCCTATTAACCCAACAACATAGAAACAACATCAAATTGACACATTTTCCTTAAAAAAACGGTAATTGGAATGTACCATTTAAGAAAATATTTGTTTATTTTGAATTTAATGGCAACAACACGTTTCAAAAAAGTTGGGTTGGGGCTACAAATGGGTGGAAAAGTGAGTGATGCTAAAAGGAAACAGGTGGAAGAACATTTTGCTATGCATAAAGTTCACTGGCAACATCATTGGGTATAAAAAAGAGCACCTTAAAGAGGCGGAGATTCACCAATCTACAAAACACTGTGCCCATCAACTTGAATTTCCAAGCACTTAGAATATCTCATCATCTACAGTCCTATGTGTCATTGAAAGATTTAAATAATCTATAGAGAAGTCTATTTGTGCAAGTGACAAGTTTGAAAAATTAATACTGGATACTAATGGTCATTTCCACATAGTTCACAGGTTAAAGCTCTATCATGCAAAGAAGAAACCATATGTGTTTTTTGTTTTGGAAAGGCCAGGAGGATAACATTTCAGACAAATCAAAATTCAAAATTATTTTTGGAAAACACCGACAACATGTCCTGTGGTTTAAAGAGGAATAAGACAATACCGGAGAAGATGCTGGGTGCTGAACTGGCTTGGCAGTCCAGACCTTTCACCAACTGAAAACATCTGAAAACTAAAAATATGACAAAAACCCAGGACTGTTCAGCAGCTAGAATCCTCTATAAGACAAGAATGGAAAAACTTTCCTCTCCCAAAAGTCCAGCAGCTCATCTCCTCAGATGTTTCTGGACTGTTGTTGAAAGTAGAGAGGATGCTACACAGTAGTAAAAAACTTTTTTGAGCTACGTTGCTACCAACAAATTCAAAATGACTTTATTTCTTTCTTAAAATGAAACAGTTTAATCTTTGATGGGTTCTCTTGTGAATTAAATATGGGTTTATGAGATTTGCAAATCATTGCATTCTGTTTTTATTCATAGTGCTTTATCTTTTTTTTGGAACTGAGGTTGTAGTTTCTCAACTGATTTCCTTCAAGAATTTCAGAATTTCAACAACAGAACAAGCATGAGATTTTATTTAAACCGTCTGAAAAATAATGTGTCGTAATAATATGCTTCCTGGGAGGACAAATTTAATTACAACACAAAGACTGCCCTGACTGACATAATTAGTGTTCTGACATTTAACACATACTTCTTATGTCAGTGAACCATTTGATATGCATGCTTGGGCACTCAGTTGGTCACTCTCTCTGTTATTTCTGTTTCTAACGGAGCTTTTTCTTCCTTATTTAATCATTATTAGCAGTTATTTGGAGTGCCTTCTCTAAAGATCTGATACATCCACAGTCCACCCACACAGGTGTTTTTTTGCTTCTTGTACCTGATTTAATCTATTCTGACAACTGTGTGGGTGACTCAGTTGACAACTTTCTGACTCACCTGCTCACGTTGTTGCACCTGATAGGTCGGAAGAATTTCACCTTTTTAAATGTTTATTATGTTATCCCCGGTCCTCTGGTTAACATGTGCAACGCTGAGGTTTTCATTTCCATTTCCAAAATAAGCTCATTGCAATCACTTGGACAAAGAAAGCATGCATGACAGTCCAGTCTATAAAATTTAGTTTGAAGCATTATAATGATCAGCTTTTCTTTTAATTAGAAAATAAGAACCTTTTCTTCCTTCCTGCACTGACGGCCTCACCATAGCAGCAGCTCTTCTGTCATTTAACTGTGGACAACAAAACCCAAACTTCATGACTCAAACAACAGCACAGCTTAACAACTGACTCAAAAAAACTGTTGGGTCTATTTTGCAAAATAAAGTTAAATTAAAGTTCCATCTGTCGCGTATTAAGTGCATTTAGATTCCAACCTTAAAATGTGTTTTTTTTTCTTTCTAAAAATGTAATTCTAAACAGCTAATTCTTATTTTGTCTGAAGATGTAGGTGTGATGAAGATGACTACAGATGCCTTTCATGAACCGTGGCATTTTGATATTTTGTAGCAGCTAAAAAACAATAATGATTTTTATTTTCCACTGGGGAAAGTCCTGATATTGTGGGTGTTGGCTCACTGGAACAGGACGTTTACCAGATAGTTGTCAAGTTGGAAAGTTGTTTATCTGACATGGACACCTTTGGTTCTCTGAACAGAAAATGGGTTAAATTTCATTGCTTGGTGTGTTTAAAAAGCACACTAATTACCACTTACGGTTACCAGAGATTAATGGTAATAAACTGTTTATAACTAGTATAACTACTATAACTAGATAGACAGAAATGGTTACAATAACAGTACCTAAAAGCGTATCTCAAAAACGATCTTAGCAAAGACATGTGACATGCAATATTCGAATTTGCACCACTAATTCAAAGGTTTTTATTGTTATTAATGTTTTATTAATGCTTATTTTCATCTGCCAGGCCTGGTGCATGACATTTTTTAAACTTTATGGGCAGTTGACCAGAGTTTTCTCATGATCATTATCTTTGTTTTTCCTTTATTGTTTTTCCTAAAGCCAACATGTCTGATGTGAAAAAGTTCCCTGTTTCTACACAGGGATTATTAATATTTACTTATTTTTAAGCACCCAGCTTTAGTCTGACCTATATATCTTAAATTTAAGGAAAAAACTAAATAACATATCATTTTTATACTCATTAAACCATTCAATGACTGCTCGTGTGCTAAAGGAGAGGTCAATCTAAAAAAGACCACTCCACTCAGGATAAATATGTTTCAACAAAAGATAAAAATCATCACACAGAATAACTTCATATTCATTTGCAATGACCCTTCAGTCTAGTAGGACAGGTGGAACCAAAGCATGCCGGCGAACACCCCCTTCCTGCCCGCCGCCACACAATCCTCTAACTGTTGGGCTCAAAGGTTCAGTTTTGTTCCCCTTTAATTTGTCACACGCCTGCAGTTCACAGTTCTACACGATTGCACAGACTTACTGTGAATACACACATACACACATGTGCATGCACACAGAGAGACACATACAAACACAGACACATCCTTCATCCACAGGGACCTGACTGATAGCCTGATCCATTTCCTGTATCCATTAGAGGCGGCTCTAGATTATGCAATTCATCCCAAGGCTATCATCCACCTCTATCAATAATAAACATCTCCACGAAACTAGGGCTAGCCTCAGAGGATGGAAACGCCACCGCCCAGCACGTTCTACTTCTAATGAAACCCTCTGCCTGCTCGGCCCCTACTGAACGCCACATTTGCTTCCACACTACTTGTCTTCAGTTGCTGAGACCCCCAGGTGCAATCTTTACTTATGCTTATCAAAGCTGTATCAAGTCTCACTGAGATGGCTCAGCGCCTGTGGTGGTGATGGCAGAGAGCACCTGTGGCTTATGACAAGAGACAGACGCTCTCGTCCGAGATTCCGCCACGCATGCGACGCGCCCTCTTTCCATCAGCCTGCCTTGACGTCGGTTGATTGATGTCTGCAGCATTTGTGATTTGACCTTGTAGTGAAATGAGGTAGTAAGGGAGCTCAGAGGGGGAATGACTGTATATAATAATGCATAAATACCATGTTCGAGTTTTCTTTTGCTTCCTGAGACTCATGTCTCTTTTCCTGTCACATTAGTGCCAAACACAGAATTATCCTTTTCTTTTTCAGTTTCAGCTTCAGTTGTACCAGTGTATCTCTAAAGGTGGGACAATAGTCACAAAATGTGGACTAGAATTGCCCTTTTCTTGTGGCATTAACAGGGGAGTGGCTGAGGAGGGCATAGGGTGGCACTGTCTGTCTGTAATGTGATTGCCCCCTCATGGTGTATTATATGATAATAATTATAATATAATAAATGAATTATTGAAGTTGCAACGTTTCTGAAGCCAACTTTCGCAATGAACTTTCAATGGATGGATTGAATTTTCTAATTTCCCATGGGCTTGACTGATTCTTGATGATTCTCCCTAAGGCCAGACCGTGCAGTGCTCAGAGAACTTGAAAAACACCAAGAGCTAGAGCTACATCTCAGACTCTACAGACCTCAGTTTGGATGCTAAACGTTAAACTTCATGACCTTGGCGCCTTGCAGTTATTGAGTTCTTCATAAGCTCCTCTCTATACTAAAACATTCTAGTCAAATATCAGGCAGCTTAAGCTGGGCCAGAGTAATGCAACAAAACAATGATCCCAGATCTACAACATTGTAGCTGAAAAAGGTGGTTCAATGGTTTAATCAAAGTCTAGACTTCAACCGGACTAAAATGCTGGGGTGGACCTTGAGAGAACGTGATAAAGCAGAGCTGACCTAAATTCCTCCACACTGGTGTGAGAGAATGAAAAAGTCTTACAGACAATGATTACTTCAGGTTATTTCTGCTAAAGGTGACTCTAAAAGCTACTGGAGTGAACCAAATACCTGACATTGTGTGTTCATGAACAAAATTAAATACATGTGCTGTTGTGACCATTTAAAAAAATCATTGCAAGATTGTACAGTGAAAATAGGGAAAGGAAGAGGCAACATTTGTGGCTCATTAGGTCCTGATGTAAAGCTTCTATCCATCCATTCAAGCACTGAGAATTGTTTTTAAGAATTATAGCAATTTTTCATATTTCATTTTCAGAAAAATGTTCAAGGGTAGCAGAAGCAATTCCAAGTGAAATCATTATACTATTCAAATAATCTACCTGTGGTTTATTTTAGTGTCATCTTTTAAAAAAATACTTCAAAAACATGTGTTTCTAAATGCTTTTTTCGGAAAGTACATTTTGCACATATTCTAATGGTTAATCCACAATTTGGCTGTAAATCAAACAAAGTAATTGCTCAAAATCTTTCCATAAACCCTTTAATCTCAATCAGTGTTCAAGATTGTTAATTCAGCATGTTCACTGTTCTATTGATTACGTATTGTCCAATATGGGGATAGCAGGAGAAACTTCATGTATGATAAAATATGTCTGGGTTTTATTTAAACATCAGCACAAATATTTATTTTATCTGAGAAATAATGTATTTTCCATACATTTTAATTATTCATCTATAATGTTTTTGCAGAAAGAATCATATCAGGCCTTCTCTGATATGATTTACTCTTTAATATCAAATCATTAGCACGGGTTTGTCCCAAAGTCAAAATTCACAACATCTATTCTGCTGCATCACTGTGCTAAAAAACATTTATCAGATTATCAGCTTCATGCAAGGGGCTGACCTTCATCCATGCAAGAAAAAGAGACAACCAAAACACTAACGATGGCTCACACACGAAGAACAAAGTGTGGTGTGGGCTGCTGCATCTGTAATGGTCACTGACAGGCTTGGGCTCAGCTTCATTTCAGATCCAGTTATATCAAAATTCCTAGGGAGAATGGAGACCACGGAAGTTAGCAGCAACCAAAAGGCGAGTTGCTGACAAAGGCAGTGTCCCATAAGTGTAGTAAAGTTTTATTTTGCTGAAGATAAACTTTAACAAAGCCGGATCGCAAACACTTAGAACAGTGGATGTCATATAAGGTGAATGGGGAAAAAAAACAGCAAAAAAACCAACAATGAATCCCAGTGGAGTGCTGTCGGAGTGACAAATCTTTTCTGTGCCTGACAATGTGTTGTATTCCACAGACCTCCTGGATAGAGCAGTGTCAAGCACTGTCTGGGTAAGTGACAAACTGTTTTCCCGTGATGCCTTGCAATGTTTACGCACACTGGTCAAGTCTTTACAATGAAGGAGAAGACAAAGACAAAGTAGCACAGGACGGCAACAAGGCAGGGCAAGTTGTTTGGACAAGTGAGAGGGAGACAGAGACGGGAGTTACTGTGACAACAGGAAGATGGAGAGAGATACAGGAAGACTGGGAGGTGGCTTGTGCTTCTGCTCTTTAACCGCTTCGCAGTCTTCTCTTGATTAGGGCCTAGCCTGCCAGTCCCTGTGGAGTCTCCCCAGCCGAGTCGCTAGAGACAGACTCCTCTGTAATAGTGTCTGACAGGCCAGCCAGAGCCACAGAGGAGCTGACACAGATCCTCCGTTTTTCAGGAGAGACACCCAGCGCAATTCCTCCCCGAGTCCAGTGTCTTCCTTCTCTGCCTTCCCGGTGTAACAGGAACATATTTAGGCTGTCATTGATATATATCACATGCACTACATCTGGGTATGAGAGCAAACAACCTGAAGAATTAATTGACGCAAACAACTAAAGAGACATATTTGTTCCACAGATGGTGCTTTGTCCTGCTTAGTTGACCGTGCTGACATGTTGACACAGCCAATGCTAATACTTCTGCTGCTACCATAATAAGTCAAGCATCTGATATCAGCTTTTGCTAACTTTTACATAGGGTGAACTGTTAAATCTACTTTAGCCTGCTTACAGCTGTTGCACATCTGCAAGTCACTTTGCAACCCACCTCCACAACAGCAGCTCTTTTCAACCTGTTTGACTAATCAATTTGAAGTCAGTGACGCCTACTGTTTTCTTAACAGCCAGCTGCTTTCTTTCTATGCACATGGTAGGATGTGTCCTCTGCCCTATGTGTTCTATGTATACGAGAGCTCAAGGTCCGAGAAGAGCACCCTAAGACCAAATATAAATTGCCACAGATGGAAATAACCATCTTCTTTTAGTGGTCCTTTCTGATATAAAGATTGGAATTCCACTTGTGCTTCTCAAAGCCTCCTACTCACCTAAAACATAATAATTCAGAAACTAATCTTTACAGAAACGAATCTAAAAATGTTGCTTTTCGTTATGAAGTACTCTCAAGCATTTCGAAGCAGAACAACATGCTTAGAGCAACAACATTCCATTCAACACTTTTGTGTTGCACTTGCAGCAGGAATAGTTCAAAACCTGAGCTGAAATTACAGAATGTCTCCTCATGGAGTATAACCACTTGAACCAAAAGTGTATTTTGTATTTTCTTTAGGAATGCCTCCCACAAAAATGCTGCTGCTTTAACTGATGTGCTTGTTCAACCAAAATCAAAAGTTCAAGCTAAGACTAATGTAATTTATTCTTCATCACTGTTAAAGAAAGTAACTTAAACACATGTAACTGCGATTTTGTAATATGGGTATTTCTAAAATCTGTTATATTAAAAGGTAGATCATATCCAATCATTGTTTTAGTGATGACTTCATAATATATACATGAGAGCTCTCCAGTCTTTTTCCACCATCAAATTTCACCAACTGATTTCCATGATGTGAAAGAAAGTCACACTGCTGTCCACTCGCTGCAGCGAACGGCCAAATCTAGATCACTGACAAAACTGTGATACTGGTCAGCTCGAGGAAATAAACTCACTATTATTCAAAAGCTCACTCCCAGTAGGTACACATGGCCCTGGATAAAATGATTATAAATGAATGCAAATATATGGAATGGGGTCTACATCAAAAGCTACTGTCAGTACCACCTGGGCCTGTGTGACGGTGTGTGGATTTCATGATTTTAGCTTATTTGTGTGGAAGTGAATGGGGTGTTGTGTTAATCTGTTGAAGGAGGAAGGTGGGGAGAGAGGGAAGGCCAGGTGTGTTTCCGCTGTTTAAGGTGCACTCAGGCATTTGTTGCTGTGTGTACGTGCTTCTGAAAGGTGTGTGTCAAAACGTTTTCACAGCTTCTTGTTTAGTGCAATATGAAGGACGCAATGCCCTTCCACACCCTCCCATCAACATCATATGAACCCACATTAGCTCTCATCCCTCTTTGATGTGCTGCGAGCTTCAGCAGTCTGGCCATCACAACCCAAACATTAGACGGCTTCCGGCGGTGAAAAGTGGGAGAGCAATTTGAGGTCAGGCATAACAACGAGGAGTGGCCACATCAAACAACCAGCAGGGAACACATTGAGGACCAAATGTGCTGCCAACATTATCCTAAATTCTTTTATATAAAGTCAACAAATTTGCTTTGCAGTCTGAATGTACAGTGTTGGATGTATTTAGAGAGGTCAGACAGGATAGTGCCTGCATGCACAGATTTTACACCACACTACACTACCTGCATACACAACATTTGTGTGCTCTGGCCTGAAGTATTGCTCTGTATATCTTTCTAACTTCAAGTCAATATTTGTCTCGCTAAATTTTAACTCTCTTGTACTTCAAAAAAAAAAAAAAAAAGCGAAATTACTGACACAGCAATAGGTAAAAATGTCACTCCCCTTCCCTCATTGCAGCGACGATCCACTAGAGGGCAGGTAATCTATACAACCCAAATTTCACAAAAGTTGAGCTGTGAAAATGAAACTATTTGGACATCTCATACTCAAACTTACAAAAACTGCCATTTAAGAAAAAAAATAGTTTGCATTGAATTTGATAGTAGTGACAGATCTCAGAAAAGTTGGGACGGGGGTGGCGAAAGGCTGGAAAAGTAAGTGGTGTGAAATAGAAACAGCTGGAGAAACATTTTACAACTACGTAGGTTAATTGGGAACATCTTGCTGACAGGATTAGATACAAAAAAGTATCTTACAGAGTTTCTCAGAAGTAAAGATGTGTACAGAGTTCACCAATCTACGAATTTCAAAATGATGTTCCTGTAAAAGCGCACAGGCTGTAAATAACTCCTCTTCTACAGTTCATAAACTCAAAATAGAATCTGGAGAAATCACTGTACGCAAGGGACAAGGTCAAAAATTAATGCTAGAGGTGTAGAGCACTACATTAAAACCATTTATGCTTCTGTGAAAGAAATCAAGGCATGGGCTCAGAAATTCTAGAAAACACTGTCTGTGAACACAATTTAGCATATCATCCAAGAAGCAGGTAAAATCTCTGTCTTTTAAAGAAGAAGCCATATGTGAACCCAATCCAGAAATGTCGCTCTCTACTATGGGCCTTCTATTCTCATTAAAAATTGACTTAGGCAAAATGAAAATGTAATCTATGGTCATATAAATTATTTGGAAAACATGGATGCCGAATCCTCTGGAGTGAACAGAAGTGGGACCATCTGGCTTGATATCAGCACTCACTTCAAAAGCCTCCATCTCTGATGATATGGCAATGCATTAGTGACTATGGAATTGTCAGCTTGCACATCTGGAAAGGCACCATCAGTGCTGCAAGGTATATACAGGTTTTAGAGCATCATGTGCTCCCATCCAGACATTATGTTTTTCAGGGAGCGAAGGCATCTATTTAAACAGCATGACTTCAGAGCAGAAGAGTCCACATGCTGAACTGCCCTGCCTGCAGGCCAGACCTTTCACCAACTGAAAACACTTGGTGCATCATGAAGTGAAAAATACAACAAAGAAGACCCAGGAATGTTGAGCAGTTAGAATCATATATCAGAAAAGAAAGGGACAACAATCTCTCCCATAAACCCAGCAACTGATCTCCTCACTAACCAGCTTTTATGGACTGAAGAGGGGATGCTCCACAGTGGTAAACATGGTGCTGTCCCAGCTCTATTAGAGATGTCTTGCTGCCATCAAAAGCCACAGCAACTTCCCAACTTCTTCAGTTTATATAATAAAGGTGCTACATATGCCTGATTGTATACAGTTGTGTTATTAGCTAATAACTAGTCTTATTTTTAAACGCGATATTAATAGCTTTCCACAGATAAGGATCTCAATTACATATAATATACCATAAAATAGCAGTTACAAGTCATAGCAGGAGACAGGATGGGAACAGCTGCCCCCGCATGTCAAAGCACACTGTCCACCCTAAACCTCCTCTCTAAGAGCGTTTGCACTGCTATGACGTTAAACTACTTCTGTCTCAGACAATGTGTTATCTCCATGACTACAAAAGGTCATTTATGAGGAAAACACATACACGTAGCGCTCAGAGGTCGTTTTGCCTATTTGAATGAATAATGTTGTTGTTTTTGTGGAATATACAAGGGTATATAAAAGATTGATGTAATAGGGCTGGACAACCTCCTTCTTAGTCAAATCATCCAATATGTGCAGCAATTGTTTGATAACCATCTGATAGCGTCGGTGGCAGGGTAATTGAACAGAAAGTGATAACAGGGAGTTTGTCTCCCAAATGTATTTTTACATGTGTAGAATGACTCACAGAATCCTCCATATGTGAAGCATAGTGTTTCATCTTCAAACAGACAGTAAGCGGAAAAGTTACAAAGAGGTGATAAAGAGGACAGAGGTGCCACGTGGGGGGATGTACAGAGAGATATGATCCTGTTGCAAGTGTTGGTTATATGCTGATATGAAATTACAGGAGGGCAATTTAGAACTGAATATGAATTTAATAATCAACCCTCATGGATTTCCGAGATCATCGTCTTTTGGCTCAACCCATGAAGTAACCCATTGGTTAATCTTATTATGAAAGTGAATGTTTTTGCCATTGCTGTCTTGGTGAGAGGTGAATTTGTATTTTTTTTAAAAAGCCAAGGGACACTCTGTATTCATAAAGTACCAACTTGTCGGTCACAAAATAGGCCAATACTAAAACTGTCGTCTTTATCATCATTTTTAATTCTAATGGGAACTAACTGGAAACTAATGACTGAGATCATAAAATCAACACAAAACTTTTTACGAAGACATAGACATGAAGACATAGACAAAAGAGTCAACTACTTTTTTCCTATATTTATTTATTACTATGACATTTTTATTTAAACCCACACAGACAACGTTGAGACTTTGTGAAGCAGTATTAAATGAGATCCTCAGAGCCAATGTATTTTCAAAGCAGCCTAAAGGGAAAATGAGCTCTCAGTTATGTTGATTTTTAGCACCTATTCATAAAACCTTAACCGTACATACACTTTCACACTGTGGCATTATGATTATGAATCTAAAAGGCACTTTTAATATAAGGATTACAGTGTTCCCTCGTTTATTGCGGGAGTTACATTCTAAAACTAACCCGCGAAAGGTGAAATCTGCGAAGTAGCCAGCTTTATTTTTTACAATTGTTATAGATGTTTTAGGGCTATAAAACCCCTCACTACACACTTTATACACTTTTTTCAGACAGGCATGAACATTTTCACACTTTTCTCTCTTGTTTAAACACTCTCAAAGTTCAAACCTTCGTAGAAAAATAAGTCCAGTATTATAGAATGAAACCAAAGATGAAACCCATGTCCAGGTTACCATCTTCCTCTGTCTCTTGGGTGCTACCGCAGGTGCCTTTGATGGTGCAAAATGTTTCGTCGACATTGTTTTTGTTGACCCTTATGAAGAAGACATTGAGGGAACAGTTTACCCTGCCCGGGATAGGGTTACCGGGGCCCCACTAGGGATGGGTATCGAAACCCGGTTCTTGTTGAGAACCGGTTCCCACTGTTTCAATTCCTTGGAATTGTTTGCCATTTTTGCAAACGATTCCCTTATCGATTCCAGTCGCCCCAAATGACGTCACCACGTTGCGGAGCGTCGCTTACCTGGCAGGAAACACGGTACCTAAGCGGCTCAAATGCTCAAAAGTTTGGTTATACTTTACGAGAACGGATGACAACAGGGCAACATGGAATACTTGCAAAGTAGATATTTCATTTAAGGGAGGAAACACTACGAATATGCAAAAGCATTTGCTCACAAAACACGCGATGACCTTAAATGAATGTCGTGTTTTTAATTCCGCTCCGGACTCGTGAATCTCAACCCAGCAGCAGCGGTAACGTTTGCACGTCCTCTCCCGTTAATGCGGCAGATAAATAATCAACTAACAGGTGCATATTATGTTAGCGCGATCTGCCTTATTACAAAACCTTCCATTACTGTGCATTTAGGTGACCACGATGAGAGACACAGACAGAGTCTGGCTCAGATGCTGGCAGTTCTCGCTGCAGTCTACCGGTAGCGTCTCCTTTCAGGCCAGGATAGACGAATGTCACCGAGCAGTGAGTAAGTTTGTGGTCAAAGGCTTGCACCCATTTGCCACAGCAGATGCCCTGATTTCACTTTGGTAAGTCAATGTGTTTAATTCTAGGCAGGGACATTACTGGATATTCTTGTGTAATTGCTACAGAATAATTTATGTTACACTTTGTTATTGCTACAGAAGAATGGTTATTTTATTATTTTACATTTACATTTTTTTTCCTGGGGACCCTGGGACAACCCATTGAAGAGCCGTAGGCTGTGGATCTCTTAAGATTTCACTGTTGGGTTTGTAAGGCCATGTTACTCCTCAATTTCTATCTTGTTCAAAGAGAAGATATAAAACAAAGTTCTAAGCTAATCGACTTTAGTGTTCTCCTTTTTTAAAAATAAGAATCGATAAGAGAATCGATAAAGACTCGAATCTTTAAACAGAATTGAAAATGGAATCGGAATCGTTAAAATCTTATCAATACCCATCCCTAGGCCCCACCCTGGAGCCAGGCCCGGGGAGGGTGCCCGAGGGCGAGCGTCTGGTGGCCGGACATTAGTCCATGGGGCCCAGCCGGGCACAGCCCGAAAAGGGGACATGGGCCCACCCTCCCGCAGGCCCACCACCCGCAGGAGGCGCCATAGGGGTCGGGTGCATTGTGTGCCGTACGGGGGCCAGGAGCAGAAGCCCTGGCGGACTGATCCTTGGCTACCAAGACTGGGAATTGGGACATGGAATGTCACCTGTCTGGTGGGGAAGGAGCCTGAGTTAGTGCATGAGGTTGAGAGGTATCAGCTAGATGGCTTGGTCTATGGAACCAGTCTCCTGGAGAGGGGCTGGACTCTGTCTCAGTCTGGAGTTGCCCCTGGTGAGAGGCGGCTGGCTGGGGTGGGTATTCTAATATCCCCTAGGCTTGCTGCCTGTACGTTAGGGTTCTTCTCGGTGGATGAGAGGGTTTGTTCCCTGCGCCTTGGGGTCAGGGAATGGGTCCTGACTGTCATCTGTGTTTAAGCGCCGAGTGGCAGTTCAGAGTACCCGGCCTTCTTAGAGTCCCTGGGTGGGGTGTTGGAAGGTGCTCAACCTGGAGACTCTGTTGTTCTACTGGGAGACTTTAATGCTCACGTGGGTAACGACAACGAGACCTCGAGTGGCGTGATTGGGAGGAACGGCCTCCCTGATCTGAACCCGAGCAGTGTTTTGTTGCTGGACTTCTGTGCAAATCACAGTTTGGCCATAATGAATACCTTGTTCGAACGTAAGAGTGTCCATAAGTGCACGTGGCACCAGGACGCTCTAGGCCGTAGGTTGATTTTCTAATCGTATCACCTGACCTGCGACCATACGTTCTGGACACTCGGGTAAAGAGAGGGGCTGAGCTGTCAACTGATCACCACCTGGTGGTCAGTTGGATCAGGTGGTGGGGGAGGACACTGGACAGACCCGGTGCACCTAAACGTGTAGTGAGTGTGGTGTGCTGGTACCGTCTAGCATAGGCCCCAGTCCGTGAGATCTTGAACGCACACCTCCGGCAGAGCTACAACAGCATTCCAAGGGAGACTGGGGACATTGAGTCGGAATGGACCATGTTCAGCATCTCTATTGCTGAAGATGCTGCATTGAGCTGCGGCCGCAAGATGGTTGGTGCCTGTCGTGGTGGTAATCCCCGAACCAAATGGTGGACACCAGAGGTGAAGGGTGCCACCACACTGCTGACTTCTCAGTCGAAGTCAGCAGCGTTGTTGGGCGGTGGACTTGGAGAAGGCATTCGACCGTGTCCCTCGGGGTGTCCTGTGGGAGATGCTGCGGGAGTATGGGGTGTCTGGCCCATTGCTACGGGCCATTCGATCCCTATACATCCGTTGCAAGAGCTTGGTTCGAACGAGATCACGGATACAAGCGGCGGAAATCCGGGAGGGGCTCAGAGTAGAGGTGGTTCAGGCAACTGACAAGGATGCCTCCTGGGTGCCTCCTGGGTGAGGTGTTACGGGGATGTCCTACCGGGAGGAAGCCCCGGAGCAGACCCAGGACACGCTGGAGAAATGATATCTCTCGGCTGGCCTGGGAATGACTTGGTGTTCCCTCGGATAAGCTAGAGGAGGTGACTGGGGAGAGGGAGGTCTGGGCTTCTCTGCTTAGGCTGCTGCCCCCGTGACCTGGCCCCGGATAAAGCGGAAGAAGATGGATGGATGCTTTTGTTGGGGGTGAAACTTACAAACATACAATACAGCACTTCAGAGTCACACTGCTAGTGATCGAAGATTTATGTAAATTTGACAAACTGAACGCATTCTGCACTGTACAGGAGACACGGCATGGAGGAGATTGATTGACAGTGGTTTACAGCCGATCAGAAAGCAGAACACAATGCGCTGGAAAAAAAAAAACACGCAAAATTGCACAAAAATAAATACGTGAAACAGCGAGGCCGTGAAAGGTGAACTGCATTATAGCTAACCCTAGCGGAACACTGTACTGAAAGGATGACAAACAGAAACATGTCACTCATGTTGTAGTTCTAGTTGAATGTCACTCTGTCAAACTCATAAACAGCCACACAGATAAAATCCTGCAAGAGTCTTTTATGCGATTCGATTCTTAAAAAGAAAAAAAAAAGTATTTCTCAAGATAACAGGGCTAAACTATCCAGAGCAGCAATAACCTTCAGTGTACTGCTTCAGGAAATGTATTACTGGTGCCAGGCAATTTGCAGAAACTTTCATAAACTAAACATGACCTACCTGGAACACTACAAGGACTCTGGGCTGGTAGTCATCAGCCTCGAGTAGTACATAATCCCGAGATAAATGACCCATCACATTACTTACATCTGCTGTGTTAACATCTGCCTCTCATTCATCTGCAACACCTTCGGCGGGAGATGCTTGGATGATTTTACACATATTCCATTCACATTCAGCTGTAATGTAACATCTTACTCATAAACAGAGCTGCTGGATCTACTCACGGTGCTTTCCAACTCTCTGCCCTTTGAGACTTGAACGCCTTTCAAAAGGAATTTCTGTCAAAGATTTGCTTGCACACAGTCTATCACATGCTTTGGTCATGAATTTTGCCAACACTTTGTTTACTCCAAATTTTTGTAAAAATCATAAAATTTTCTAGCATTTGCATTTTTTATTTTTAACTTGTTCCCAAATTCTTCTACTGATTCACTTACCTGAATAAACACAGGCTTAATAAGCAGTAATTGATAACGTTGGTGTCGCCAATGTTTTTGAAAGGACATTTGCCTTTAAAGTGTCATCTTATTTTGTTTAATACACTAAGCCACTGAAAACATTTAGTGGTAATTTCACTGACTTTGATAAAAAACATTTATTAAATTATAACGTGAGAGACAAATTCATTGTGTAATTACACTGCAGATAAATAAAGCTTCCTCTGCTACCTAAAACACTCACTCTCCTTCACACAAATTAAATTAATTGATTGACCTGTTGCACTAATTTGCACCTAAGTACCAGTATTTCGCTGCCATTAAAAATTATTTGCCATCATTACCTTTTGTCGATTAAATGCATGAATCCAGCAGAAAATTAAACAAAATGCAAAAAGTGTAAGCTAAGTAGTGTTAGCTTGTGTTACAGAGCTGCAGCTATAATGTTAATGCTGTTTTCAGCAGGAACAAGAGCATGACTGTTCCTGAATTTGTTCCTGCTGTAGGCTATGACAGATTTTGAACTTTCTCTGAAGAATATTACTGCATTCATTCTTGACCCAAAAACCTTGCTATTGTGTTTGGAAGAGACTCATGAAGGTATGCTATGCACACTTATACTACTAATTACACCGTGTGGGGAAAAACTCATTATTCTTTGAGCTATTTTATTCTAACCTACCAAACACTGTAGCACTTTGTTCTAACTTTATCTGATTACAGATATATAAAAAAAACAACAACACTTTATTTGATTCCTGTATTTTTCTAAGAGTCTATTGAACATGTAAGAGCTGATACATTAAGACGCATCATGTGCCACTAGCTTCAAGCTACAAACCATTTTTATGGTGGAGAAAACGGGATAAATGACAGCACAATTCAGTTTAAACTTTTCTTTTAGTTTCTCATCAGTCTCCTAAACAACACTAAGTTATACAAACCCTCCACCCCAGTATTAAATCCATCAGTATTGATTGATATTAATGTCAGGACGAAGGTATAATTTCATGGATACCTTCAGGCTATTGATTTAACAACTTTAATCAATTATTCATTTAATAATTCTGCTTGTATCTTTGACTTTATGTATGTGAAATGCTGTAAAAAATATGAATGACTTGGCTCAATAGCCTTTAATCTTATTTGAATTTACGTGATAGATTTCTTCCAATCTACAATGTAAACATGGGAAGCGTATGAACATCTGGATTTCATGCAGGATCCATTTATCATGTTCTCTGTGGGTTTGTGTGTTTTTTTCTACTTGAAAGTGCAGTTAATGTGGTTCATAAACATTTTCCCAGTATTCTATCAGGCAGTCCTGTCCTCCTCGCTAACTAACTTCTTGACGATCCTCATTCATAGCAGAACATTTCGTTATCACTTGCTCAAAAATATATGAAAACCTTTAACTGCAAGGACTGCATTTTTTATTTTTAATGCCATTTTTGGCCATTTCTTATACTCAATTGTACAAATAGCCCTAACATGCAAAACTTGAGTTTATCTGATGCATTTCTTGTTTTACGAGAGAGATTCAGTAATAATTAAAAGACTCCTAATCTCTTGCCAGCTTTTGTAGAGAAAATATCAATGATAAAATGACCGATCTAATTCTTTATGTGCTAGACCAACTTTAGTGATATAGGCGGGGGATTCCCTCAGGTCATAGCATCCATCCAGAGGCTCCAATATCAAAGCTGTAAAAGGTGCAATATGAGTCTTACTTTTAGAGCAGATTAACTTGATGTTTATCTAATTTCATTTGCTTAACAGTTAAAACGGGAAATAGTCCCAAAGGTCCCAGTAGGCTACTCCAGCATCACCTGCCACATCCATCTTTTATCTTTAGCCATGACAGTTTAGGATAGATGACTCAAAAGTGTGGTTTCCTGTTGGAATTACTACAATAAAATAAATAAATAAAATGAAAATTCATTAAATTATTTTTTTTGGGGAAAAAAGCCCAGTAATCAAACATAACAAAGCAACAACAAAAAAAACCCAGACATTCCTGCCTATATTTAAAGCTCCTTTATTTGCTTCCATGATGTCTTATATCTTTCAGAGTCTGAGAACAGCTATATGCAAATTTTGTGTCTAGTTATTGGATATTTTTCCAGCAACTCCCAACTTTTCTGTTAAAAAGAACCATTACTAAGAACAATAAATTGTTCCAGTTACCCTTTAGTGGACAGTTTGAGTTGAAGTATTTCACATCGCCGTGAGCGCACATACTTTTAGACTGGACGATCCCTTTGGGAATCAGCACTGTGACCTGACATTAACAAAACCAAACCGGCAACAATAGCTTTGCCCGGCAGCTGCTGTGAGATGAATTACCGGCAAACTTTATGTGATTAGTCAGGGCATTGCATTAGCAAAGACAAGACGTAACTCATTTTCAGGTACAAGAGCGCACGCTGCTGTGTAGCAGTTTGACTTGGGTTAGCGAGAGAAAGTCTTGGTTCTTTAAAGAGTCAGTGTGAGGCAAATCTAATGCATCTTGGCAATGAATAGTGTCCATTGATTCCACCACATCAAACTCTCTTCCTCTTCACAGTCCCTTGCATGTCTCTTGCTTGGGGTTTTTGTGTGCGAATGTGTGCACACATAGATTCCTCTGGAACAAAGGAAATCCATCCAAGATGAGAATTTATGCAACGTTCCCCTCTGAAAGCTTGAACAAACTGCCAACAGGAGAAAAATCTTGGATCCATTTATTTGACAGTGATTAGTAGTGACTGATTATTTCAGGGCATGGCATCGCCTGCTAGGCTAGGGGGGTCATGTTTATGTTGACTGATGAAATAAAGAGACTGACATTAGGAACTCCTCCACACAAACAAAACAAAGATGCATAGAAAGTTGCCCTCTGACTCATGGTATTAAGGCAGAAATTGTGGTGTGACCTGTTCTTTTCCGAGAGCACAGAGAGCGCCTGAATGCACAGCGACAGCAGTATCAGTGTGAGATCTCTTGAAGAGGAATGGAGCTGTAATGTCATTTATCTGCAGGCCTCTGTTAACGTTTGCTCCCAGGGAAGTACGAAATTGAGATAAAAACTGGTGACCAATCGAGTGTCAGCCTGCCTAGTGCCTGCTCGCGCTGATGACGTTCTGATAAAAGCGACAGATGAGAACACGTGCCACATCCTCAGATCCCAGTGGTTTCTATTATCAGGGGCTCTGTATAGCATATTCATTGGCAAAGCTTGCAAACGTTATACAAAAATCAATACTCTGCTGACTGGCTTGCTCCTTTTTTATTATAGGTCTGGCCATAAAGTTAAGTATGAGTCATTATCAAGAACAGCCTAATTTCCTAGATTTATGCCGTTAACGAGGGCCTTTCAGTCTTTGGTCTCATCAGTGACAGTCTTGTTTATGAATGTGGAGAGTGTAGTATACCAGGATAGCGATGTCAAATTTCAGAGCAAGCTATAAACTGGGCTCATGGTATGCGAGCACCTCCCCTTGGGCCTAATATCGTCTAATAGAGACAATGGACTTCGATCCAATCGATTCTATAAATCTTTAAATTCTTTCTTCAGACGCATCACAGATTAACTTTCAAGTTATTATAGGTGTATATTTCCAATAACACAAGTGGTTTTTTTGCTGTGTTTCATTATTATTTTTCTTTATACGTGCCATTTTTACACTTATACAAGTGCAATTTTAATTAGTTTCAGCATTTGATGCTCAAATCATTTAGATTTATTGTGCTGAAAGCAAGAAAACACACACACTCCTGGCCTTTGACTGTTGAATATATTAAAATAAAGGAGGTTAGACTAAGGGCCCTGGTTTTCACGACTGTTGCAGCTGTACTGAACTGAGATTTCAGACACTTAGTGATCATCATTTTACATAACACTAATCAGATGTTTAGAATGATCATTTGTGCATTTATAAAATGCAGCAATTGGATTGAGGGATTATAGTGTACCATGCACACTATTTATTTTGTTCCAATGAAGCATTTCTTCAAGTGCTACAAATTCACACAGTAACAAAATGAATACTCAAAATTAACATAGATTTAACATAGATTGCACCAGCCAGGTAATGTCTCAGTCATGCTAGAAAAACAAAACAACAAAATAGAACAGCAAACTACTTGGGACAAAATTGTTATTCGCCAATCTGCCACAGGGTTTTGGCCAGCTCTAAGCTTTTACTGTGAATTCCTTTTTAATGTGAGTGTCCTCATGTACAGAAGGCAGCAGATATGCAATTTTTTGCTGATTTACTACAGTTAATTGCTGTTTCATCACAAACACATTCCGTATAACTGCCATAACTGGGTTCATCTTATTCATCTTACTGCTGTTTTATTGCTCTCTTACACAGCAACTAACCACAAGTGGTTGCAGACCTGGTCCCTGTGTTAAAAGCAACTATTTCAAATCCAAAAAGATTAAAAGTTCATTGCACAGAGTTGTAATTATTTTGTTTGTGCCACAGTCTATAAACACTGTTTTCCCTTGTGTGACTGTAGCATCGATGCTATAACCTTGAAACTAGCGCCTGTTTTAATGGCTACCTACGCTGCTCATCTACCATCACAATGAACACCGGTGTACCACAAGGCTGTGTGATGAGCCCTTTCCTCTACTCCCTCTTCACCCACGACTGCAGACCTGCTGATGGTTCCAACACCATCATTAAGTTTGCAGATGACACCACGGTGATTGGCCTCATCAGTGACAACGATGAGGCCGCCTACAGGGAGGAGGTGGATCGTCTGGCTGAGTGGTGCGACAGAAACAACCTGCTGCTTAACACCGAGAAGACCAAGGAGCTCATCGTGGACTACAGGAGGAATGCTGACCCACATCCACCCATCCACATTAAGGGGACGGCTGTGGAGCGTGTGAGCAGCTTCAAGTTCCTGGGAGTCCACATCTCCGAGGATCTCACCTGGACGACCAACTGCTCCAAGCTGGTCAAGAAGGCTCACCAGCGCCTCTTCTTCTTGAGGACTCTGAGGAAGAACCACCTGTCCTCAGACACCCTGGTGAACTTCTATCGCTGCACCATCGAGAGCATCCTGACCAACTGTATAACAGTCTGGTACAGGAACTGCTCTGCCTCGGACCGGAAGGCGTTGCAGAGGGTCGTGAAAACTGCCCAGCGCATCGCCGGAGCACCACTTCCTGCCATAAAAGACATCTACAGGAAGCGGTGTCTGAAAAGGGCTGGGAAAATCATCAAAGACCCCAGTCACCCATCACATGGACTCTTCACCCTCCTGCCCTCTGGGAGGCGCCACAGGAGCCTCCGGACTAAGACCACCAGGTACCGGAACAGCTTCTTCCCCACAGCTGTCAGACTCCTGAACTCTGCCTCCTGACATCTGACCCACGTTAAACTCATGGACTGAACATACACACACCCACAATGGACAACTGTACCCTCAAACACAATAATAACATGGACTGAACCACCACTCACAACCACTAGCACTTTATATAGCCTCTGTAGAAACTATCTACACCCTCACTTATCTTAACTGCACTACTGTATAGCTCTGTAAATAATCATTCTGTACATTCGATAATCTTTAATCCTACAACTGTTTACAACTTGCATAGTTCCCATTTCTGTATAGCTGTATATCCCAGATTCTGTAAAGTTATTTATTTCATATTCTGTATAGTTTTTTCATATTTATATCCTGTTCATATCCTGTACATAGCTTGTACTCACTACAGCCTGTACATACTTATAGTTATAGAATATTCACAACATACTTCATACCGTGTACATTATAACGTACCATAATAGACCCATTTCTGTAATATACTCACATATCTATATTATTGCTAATATATATTGTAATATATCTATATCACTAAAGCACTTCTGGATGGATGCAAACTGCATTTCGTTGCCCTGTACCTGTGCATGTGCAATGACAATAAAGTTGAATTCTATTCTATTCTATTCTACCATCTGGACAAGGACAAAAGTGGAAAGTTAACTAACATGTGTCAACATATGGTAATTAATGGGCACAATCCCTGAAAAAAATATAGCATGAAATATGTAGTAAGCTAGTTAGCAGATGTGCTAACTATTCTGTATGTTAGCATAAATATTGGCAACATTTTGGAAAAGCTGGAAAGGCAGACACTATTACAATTCTTCAAATGTATAAATAATACAATTAAATCAAACCTCCGCCTTACATTTATTGTTATAGATACCATGAATGAACTTTTAATAAAGACAGGGGCGGGTTAGCAGAGAGACATTTAACACCAAAAGGAAAAACGTTGTAGTAAAAAGACACAATGAAACAGTAACAGAAACGTCACATCTTACCTTGAAATCGCAAATGCATGTCACCATGTTCCCGATTCTTAGACATTCCCCATCAAACTTGCATGTGTTGGTGTCGCACAAGAACAGGTCTGTGTCCCGGTCATCGGAACCTGGAGGACCAAAGCCAACAAGAGACAACAGTGACTAAGTGCTTTTCTGTCGAGCCTTCAAGCAACTCTAACCTGAAACCCATTCAGGGTCGTTTCTAATGAACCTCTGCCATTAGTCATATCTCCCTCAGCACGCTGCACTGCTGGAACATAGGTCTGCTGTGCAAAAACACAATGCTAGTGCAATCCTTCTCCTTAGCTGCCAGAATGATCAAATGAAAAAGCAGTAGTCGCTGCTGAAAGGTGAACAAAAGATTTTTTGTTGATGGTATATTACATGATGTTCTGATGATGCTGGAGATATTGAATGGTAGATAGTGCTCTTTAATACATCGTTTTAGAAAGCACTCAGATGTTTAATAGAGGTGACATTTAGGTTCATTACTGAGGTCATGGCGTATAATTTTGTGTCCTACACAACATATTTGTTCTGTTTCTCCACCCATTTATTTCTCTTTAATATTTGTTTGTGTACAACAAGACTAACTCCTGGGGCGTTGTCCAGCAGAGGCAAAACTGGGCTGTGATCCGATTCAGGCTGCGTTAGGGAGCTCAAATGACTCCAACATAGCTTTCTGAATCAAATCAGCGAGTCACATGGGCCTGAGACTGTAGACTGAGCTCAGGGCTGTTAGCTTACCTGAAGTGATTGCTTTAAAAAAAGGCCACGTGCACAAAGACCGTAACATGTGCATGAAGGCTTTTTCCAAAATACATTTAAAGTGTATTCCACCAAATTCCAGCTGACATAAACCCGGCAATCGTGCAGTATCTATTTGCACAAAGATTATTTTAATGCATTCCAAGTTAAAAGTTGAAAAACTGACCTTTTTTTTTTTAAGATCACTGAATAAAATTCTATAGCTTAAGACATTTGTCAGACAAACCAATCTGAGAACTTTTTGCTGAGAATATTTATGAACCAAATGGCTTAAATTATATAAACATGGCCATGATGCCCAGGTCAGACTGTAGTCTCACTACAGAAGATTTTTTTATTTACGTTTATATTGACATGCCTATCATCCTTATTCAGCTATAAATTGTTTTACATCATCATGAATCAGTGAATATATTAGACATGGCATATCACAGACATGTCAGTAAATTGTCTTATATGCAAAATGAAATTGCATTCATGACTGACAGGCTGCTTTCTATTGCTCTAAGCCAGGGGTCAGCAACCTTTAACACCCAAAGAGCCATTTGGACCCAGTTTCCACGCAAAAGAAAACACTGGGAGCCGCAAATACTTTGTGGCATCTAAAATGAAGATAACACTGTATATATTGTTTTTTCTACCTTTATGCTTTGTGTGAACAACTAAAGTGTGTTGCTTATGAAATCCATGAAGTGCTACAGAGAAAACTACATTATATTTATGTAATGAACACATTTTGAACACTTAAAGAAACATAACAAAAAGGAAAGACACCTAGCTGAACTAAAATGATCCATGTAGCAAAGAAAAACTGTTGTGAACCGCCAGCCTTATATCGCCTTTGGGCTTTTGGAGCATAGCAGAGCCTGGACCTGAATTTTAAATTGGAAAAAAGCACTATACTACTAAAAAAAATGAAAAATAAATATTTGCAAAATTCTGCATAAATATTTATGTATTTATTTATTTATTACACAATTAAGTCACTTTCATCTTTACGCAGGACTGTAAGCTGTCATCTGTGAGGCGGGAGCGGTGTTTGTTTTTAACATAGTTCACGGTGGAGAATAGTTGCTGACATAATGTGGATCCGAAAATCCATAGTTGGCCTACCTGGGGTCTAAAGTCTCAGTAAATGCATGGCGTTTCGGCGAGTGTACCGGCTTCCGCGAGTGTGACGCTTATTTTGAGCGACGAAAAATAATAAAATATAATTTTATTTTTATATTTCAATATCACAATCTTTCAATTTAGAACTACAAGTTTAAAAAGAACTAATACAAAAAAAATACACTTCAGCTAAATACTTATAATTTATTTTCCCAAACCACGCGGAGCCGCAGTATAAGGACTAAAGAGCCGCAGGTTGCCGACCCCTGCTCTAAGGATTTGCATTTAACCCTTAAAGTCCAATCTACTATATTACTCGTGTATACATGTTTTTTTCTCAAGAAATTATAATGTGTTTTCTAGCAAAATATCCAGCTATTTTATTAATATTAATTACTAAATTAATATTAATCCTCCCTCTGCAAAGAGTGAGGTCCTAACACTGTTTTCAGCCACAACAGTCAGGTTAAGCTTTAATAATTTGCTGTACCCTTCCTGGTGAGTACTGAACATCAACAGAGCAGTTGTTAGAGACCAAAAGCAGAGTTAATATAGAGTGCATGCTAAATCTAGAGTCATGAATCACATGACATCACACCAGATGAATGAACAATAGACCTCTGTACATTTTTCACATTATTTCACTGTTTCCATTTAAAAGGTTGCATGAACAGCTGGTTTCCACTCCACCCAAACAGGACAAAAAGACTGTGATTGGAGATTTCATGACTTCGGCCAAAATAACTGTTTTTCTGATGAGAACACAACACTTTTTTAATATCAAATACAAACACTGAGGCAGTCGTATCATGTCATTTGGCCATTTATCAGTCCATAGGTGCACACAGAAGGCAGAAAAACAAAATAACAAAAAGCAGACTAATATAAATAATTAATATGATATTGTCAAATTTTAGGATGTAATTTTAAGCAGCAGACTATTTTCATCCAAAGCGTGAAGTTGGTGGTTTTGAATTCCCATGATAGTTAACAATAAGAAAATAAATCTAAACCTTTTCAGAAGGAAGGAAACCAGTTCAACTAAAGTTCCCACGAACTGCATACGCAGTATAGATTAGTGGAATGACAGTATTTAGGTACAGCACATTATATACACGACTAAAACCTGGAGAAAAGATGCAGTTCAGTGTCTTTTAGCAAGCATTTTTAAAATATTTAATTAACCATTAAAAAGAAAAACATAGTTAGAAGGTCCACAAGGCATGGCAAAATTGGAATTTGGAGCTAAATATGAACATCAAACGGATTCATCTTTGATGTTCAAAGACGAACAGTGTGGGTTTTGTTCTTTTATGTCTCAGTTTATACTTTGCAGCCTTAAGGGAAAAGCAAATAGGCGAGTGACGTTTTATCTATTTCTTTCTTTTAAACACGAGACACAGATGAAGCAAGTATACGATGAAGATGCTGAGTATTTAGGTTTAAACAACGATTAAAACACATACATATTCTTTTATCTGCGACCATTATGAAAGCCCCAGGGAAAATGCACATTTCTTTGGGATCAAATGTCTCTTAAGAGCAATAAAATTTAATTTTAGGTTATTTTAATCAACCTTATTTAATCAAACAATTAGAGCATGAAAAAACCCCTCCTAATTGGGTGTTTAACTTTTCTCACAGAGATATTCTTTATTACCACACCATCCTACAGGGAGCACATTACACTATCAGTGAGTGTTCTGACTTTCATTTAGCCTGGCTTTTACGATCAGCCCCAAAAAAGTTAATCAAGCAAACTCTACATTAAGAAATACACAATTTAAACGATGAAATCTACACATTACTAAAATAAACTCTTTTTTTAAATTCTCTGGACTGGACAAATATCTAATCATTAGGGAAAAGATGCTCGGTATCAAGTGAATGTATCCAAATCAAGTAAATGTCATTTGACTAGATTCCATTAAATGCAACATTGTACACTGAACTTACAGGCGTAAACTAAACGTATGCAAAAAAACCCTAAAAAAACATTATCAACCACAAAACTGCCAACGTGCTATCATGACATTGCATTAAAGGTAAGGAGCCAGCCTCGTTCATCTCACAAAACAGCAAAAAGTTATCATGTGAAATGGCACGTGTGATATTCATACACATCATAATGCCTGGCTGTCTGTGGATGTTACAGGCAAGATATCTTACAAAGCTATTTTCTATTCATAGATATCTTATTATAATGGACACTTAGACACAGTATCTCCTGTAACCTGTCATAACCAATGACCTTCTCCACTTCGAAAAGCCCTTCTTGGCATAGAACAACCTATCAGGCAATAATACCCCATGGAATAGAAGTCCATGCTAAAACGAACCTGCTATTTGCCAAGGTCCTGAATGACCATAAGTGTAAGCTCTCTGTGAAAACATACAATCACTGAGCCAAGAACAGTGGTATGAGAGGTCTCCAAGCTTGGAGTGCACGGATGAAACAAAGCCCTCAGCCTGAAGAGGGCCATACAAGACAGTCTGGAAAACCACACACAAAAAAAATAATAATTAAAATTGGCACCCAGGCAACTGGCATGTTGATGATACTCACTGGAGAGAAGCATTGTTAGGATGACAATCATACAACTGGCTACGTGCATACAAATGACTGGAAAATATCAGATCATTTTCAAGCCAGCTAGTAAAGTCTTTGAAAGATTGGAAATGTTTTTGTGTGTGAGCGTGAATCTGTGTGTGTCAAATCAGTCCAAGCTACAAATTTCATAGTTTGATATTTTAGCTCTTTTTCAAGGTTCTCTGGGCAACAGGCTTATGGAAAACAAAGGTGGGGAAAAAGCAGAAACTCGATTTTAAATGAAAAAAAAAGTGACTCCTCCACAAGTCATTAAACTGTCTTCTTTACCGAGAAACAGATGCGAAGCTTGGACATCCCCAGGAGCCAGGAAGCAAGAGGAATACATCTATCACTTGTAAACAATAACTCACAGGGATTCATTACTGCTGGAGACATTCTTATCATCTTATGAACAACAGTGCAATCAAGACTTGCAGATGAAGATGCTTTGTCTACTGGAATCAAAGACGATTGTTCCTGTGAACTGTTTACAAGGATGCGAGTGGCACAGCTTTTGTAATAGCTGTAAATGTCTGAAAAACAATCATCATGTGACATAAATTATGTTATGTTTTATACTTGCTTCTCTTACATCTTCAGAGACACTGGGGCCAAAAGGGTTTAGACTGCAGGGAAAAACGGCACCAATCTCAGTCATTTGAGAATGATTGCCTACAAGTGGTATTTACTGCGGTGGTACAACTTGAAAAATGTCTTTGTTTACACAATAATAAATGACACAGAATCAACAGGTTAGTATTCATCACCTTTGTTTTTTAATCATAAAACCATTTTGCCTTTTGGTGCAATCTGATTTCAGATTCTCTTGTGTGGCAGTGGCTTTGAATTCAAAAATTCAACCCCACATGTTTGGCAAACATAAAAAAAATAGAGGTGTTGGAAGTTTGAAATGTATCCATTTTAAGGGACCTGAAACAGGATTACAGTGATAAGCATTACTGTTATCAACTAAAAATGTTGTCAGTATCCCGTACAAGTACCTACATGTTCAGTCAGTGGATATTAGCTAAACATATTGTAACATGCTGTGGGATTATTATAATTGTAATTGCCTAATATGTTATTCAAAGTCAGTAGCTTACAGAACATTTAGGTTGAATTTCTATTTTACTAATGTGAGACTGGTTTGATGAAGTTCATACAGACTTCAGAAACATTTCTGTGACATACTTTACCTCATAAAAACTTTGTAAAAAATGTATATGTATCAAGAATGACTGAATACAAGATATCGCCTAATTTTCTTTCAAATGAAAGCTACACATCTTTCGTAAATGTCCTCCCTCCATAAGCACATTAAACCAGTCGTAACCAGGATTCCTGTTGAGTTGGCTGGCTTCCTGCTGCTTTGCGGCAAACATGAACAGGGGTAAAGTAAAGTAATTTTATGGCTTATCCAGATGTTCTGAATAAGATCAGATCAAATGGATAAAACTGAATCCTCAGAACAATACCTCACATACCTGGTTTGGCCAAGCTCAAGAGGACAAGTTTGATCAAAAAATATGAATTC
This sequence comes from Astatotilapia calliptera, assembly GCF_964374335.1. Lineage (NCBI taxonomy): Eukaryota > Metazoa > Chordata > Actinopteri > Cichliformes > Cichlidae > Astatotilapia > Astatotilapia calliptera. Next base: position 33,017,254 of record NC_137437.1, read on the forward strand.
TGAAACTAGTTTTGACATTGACGAAGTTACGTATTTGAACCGAACACATTTAGGGAGTAAAAGAAAAAATACCAGTGGATTCTTTACATGTCAGAGTTATACTGAAAAGTGGGGACCTGTTAATTACCTTTCCAGCAATGTATTTTTGGAAATTTTAAAAGCTTACTGCAAAAGTGCTACTTGACTCCACATTACTGTCTGCTCAGCTGTGAGGCAGACTATGCTTCATTTATTTGAGTATTGCAAGCAACAAAGGCCCAGCTTGTGTACTGGACAAATGATGATTCCATTTTATAATTTTATATGACCCCAAGCATTTTTCTTTTTTTCCTTTCTTTTTGTTTTCATACCCGCAACATATATGCCTGGATGGATGGATGGATAGATGGATCTGGCAAACAACTAAAAAACAAAAAGATATAACCCTCAAGTGTTAAATAGCAAACAGTGCTGAAATTAAATGTGCACCATGGCTAAGAAATTATGCACTCAACATGTGTAGTCTGGATGTCACCCTTAATTGGCCCATGTGGTAAATAGCACATAAGGCCTGAATATAACAAAAGAAATGTGGGCCTGGATTTGCGGTTAAAGTTGTTATAATTTATTTGTGCTTGGTTGATGTGCAGAACTGTTATGGCTAACACTTGGCGCAGATCTGATAAACAGTAGCAGACCATCCAACTGATATGAAGACCAAATTAAAGTGTCTAGTATTAGTCACATCTGGTAACCGACTGATTAACAGATAATTAGCTATCTGTTAGCTAATCTTAAGGACATTTAGCTAAAGAAATCAGATGTGTTAGCAAGCAAGAACAAATGCTCATTAATCAGCAGGCGAGCTAGAGTAATTCTGGTCCTACCCCAAAATTTTAATTTAATGTTTTGCATAAAGCACAGGTTGTAAAAGCTAGGACCACTTCTCTTCCTTACACTTTAAATCCAGGGTTCTAAAATTGCTGCTAATGGGCTAATGTTGCAGCTTCTCACAGCAGACTAAACCTTCCTAACAGTGAAACATATAACTACTGCAAATAAATACCACCTCACAAACTGTTTAAAAAAAACTACAATTACTAACAAAACTGCCACTCTGAAATAACACATTATAAACAGAAATGTGCAGATGTGTGCAATTTCCTGTGCGCAGCAATTTCCTGTAGCTGCGTATAGCCTTCAATGATTTGTTGGCTCCCTAAACATGCAGTCAGTCAATAAAAATGTGAAAACCACAGCTTTAAATAGACCTGCTCCAAACCCAGCATCACCAACTTTACCAAAGGTAACTTTAAGGAGAGAACAGAAAACAGATGCAATGATAAAATCATTCCAGCTGTTATTGTTTGCTTTGGATGTGTCGCTAAGTGTGCTGCACGCTCTCGTGCTTCATTCCCAACCAAATTTAAATGGGACACGACTGATACAAGTTCCGTGCACGGCCCAAGCTGCACTGTGTCGGAGTCCAGGAAAACGTATACTTCCTGCTCCTGCCCTGTCGTTCCAGGAGGAGATTACAGTGAGCTGAATAATTAACGAAAACAAGCTGCCAAACATCAAATATTGAGAAGGTAATGTTTATATGCTAACGATTAAGATGCCAAGCGAAGCACTTACTTGTCTAAAAGAGAGAACTTGTTAGCCAAATGCATCTCCTGCTACCTACCTGGAATTTCACTGCACTAAGAACTATGCACTAAGAAGAATGAAGAGTTCTCCACCCAGGTTTTAAGCATTGTGCTGATCAATAATTAAACAGACTAAATGAATAATGAAGGCTGAACAACCACAGTGGTGAGACATCTTCTCCTGACCTTTCTCGTACTGGAGGTCTTTTTTTTTTTTATAACTTTGCAACAGGTTTTTTTCCACATGTTTGTGAGGGAGGAAGTTACAGTTTAGTCTTTTTATATCAGATTATTGAACGCTGAACACCAAAAGCAAGTCATAGTTTGTTTGGTCTGAAGCAACTGATGGGTTTGTAAACTTATAGCTCTTTCTTGTGGTTTGGTTTCTTTTTATACAGAGAAAACTTGAAGTGATCCAAAATTTGTCATTGCAGCATTCAGTTTGCTTGCTGGCCAGATGTTTCTGTGGAAGGAGCAACAAACGTAAATACAGGAAGAACGTATTGTGTTCTGGACTATTGAGACCTCGGCTCATTTTACAGCTAGCAGTTACAATTTGTGTACTCTGCACATCGATGGTACTTCTTTGCATCTCAGAATACAAAACATAACGCAGCTAGGGGAAGATGTTTAGCACAAACTTGCAGTGTACTTCGGGTAGCTTGCTTGGCGCGAGGTAAGATCACGTTCTAGTCATAAACAAACCGCTCTGGAGGTTGTTTGCAACTGGACTGAGACCAGCTCCTCCAAAGGATGTTGATGCAGATGTTTTTGAGTGTGATCTGTGTTCAGTTTGCACAGACAAACTGCAACAAGGAGGGAAATTACACTAGACTTTGCTTTAAATGGTCTAAACCATGCAGGTGTGAAAACATCCTGAAACTTTAAACAAATTTTCAAGATTTTTTTTAAATAAAGTAAAACATAAAGCATTCTTAGTTGACCAACTTTCATTTCACTACTTTAATAGAACCAATTAGCAACTTCAGATTGGTTCGATTAAACCAAGCCAGCATTGCTTATCTCAAAATTCATCTCTCATTGCAGTTTATTGTCAGAGGTGTAAACCTGCATGCAAGTATGTCTGACTTCTGTCTTGACAGATCTCGAAAGCAAATGGCCAGTTATCCCCTGAATGCTCTTAAATTCCCTCCACTTGATGGGATTTGCAGAAGACTTTGCATATTCTACACTTATCCCTGTCACTATAAGTCTCAAAGCATCACATGGACTTTTAAAGTTAACAATAGCAAAGTACTCAGTGAAGAACAGATTGTCTTTATCACAGAAATGTCCCCACAGGAGATGTAAGGTATAATTAAATTGTGAGCAGTCATTCATACAGTTTATTATTACAGTAGAAATGTGTGATAAAGATAAAACTGAATTGGACTGAATTCCTTTCAGCAACCTATGAATGCATTGTTCTACTACTTGTTTTAATATGACCAAATACAGCCAAAAGCTTTGAGCTGATCGTGTGTAAAAGTCTGCAAGTACATCTGTTAAGGATGTCTATCAGCCAGCTGATGTGCAGTCGGTATATAACACAGACGTTACTTGCTTGTTTAAAGCAATACAAGCCCAAAAATCGCAGGTTTGATTGAGATAATTACACAAAATTCTAATTATATAGTTAACTGCGTTGGATGAGTATGACATCTTGGATAAAGCAGCAGTTTTTGAGTGCATGCAGGTGAATTGTCACCGGAAAGAATTTTACCCAGCACAAATCTGTACAGAAATGTGTTTCAAAGAGTCCCAACATGACAGTAGTAACATTAACACATTACTGTAGTGTTAAGGCAATATTAAATGACAGGTGAGGCGAGCCTTCAGTTTGGCTATAGGGAGCCTTTTAGGATCTTAAAACTCAATGTACTTGTTGCACTGATCGACATCATCACAGGATCAGGCAGCAATAAATTGTGCAACTTAAGGTCCGTGTCCAGCAAGCTACTATCTAGGAACTAGATGTTCCTGATTTTGACGATACTAAACACGAGACGGGTGTGTTTCATTTGTTAGATAAAGGACCTTTACAAGGGAAAAATGACTATAAAGTAACAAAAGCCACGTCCAAGTCCTAACATATCTGACATTTAGTCTCTAGTGAATATTCCACATATCCTACGCCCCCAAGTGAAACAACAAGTTCACATCTAAAACCACCCTCTTCACCTTGTTAACTCTTTTTCACTTGTTATTACCAAATACATCATACTATAAGATGTTGAATTTTAATCGACATATCATGGTCTGTTTGTCATTGCTACTCTTTTCTTATGTTTAAGTCTGTCTACAATAGCAAGTAGGGCCAAATTCAGGTCTAACTTCACAGACAGAAAATTACATGCCATGTGGGCCTTTATGTCTTTAATAGGTGCTGGTATTTTAGCTAATTTGTTTCACTTAAATTTAGAAATACCTTGGTGTTCTTTACATATGACTGCTTGTTTTCTGATAATATTGCCTAGATGAAGGATGTCGAGGGTAAAAAGTATTGGCACTGAACCCTGTTGAATGCCACAACTACTTCATGCGTCATCATGAAGTGACACAAACACCAATAAAGAAAAATAAGCATCCCCTCTTTTCTCTTATGGCTTTTAATGAATCCCTTAATTCTACATCCTGAAAATGATAACCTTTTACTGGACAAATAATGATGCAGCAACAAGTATAAACACAAATCAATAGAAAATCGACCAACTCGCAGATCAAATGGGCCCTTTTTATAGCAGTCATTATGACTTGTCATGGCAGGAAAAAAATCATGTGTTTTTAATTACGTTAACAATGATGCAGTTACACTCAGGTGTCCTAGAAAGTCATAACAGTGTGACAAGGAGTCTGCACAATACATGCACAGCATCAGAAACTGAAGCAGCTAAATGGAATTCAGCACTCGTTAACTTTATAACTGTACTGTTCCTAACCTATTGTGATGTGTCAACATGTCAAATTCTTCATTTTCTGTAACATTACTCCATCAATATGGTGGCAAGTGTTAAAAAACATTTCACAGCTCAGTTATCCCTTTTAAAAATCTTGGCACATAATGCATGCAATGATTATAGCTTCCCACGCGCCTAACTCAAATATAATTAATTAAAGAAATATATACTATATAGGACCTTAAGAAGTGTGGAAAACATTTCTTTCTGCTGCAGCTTCACAGAGCCACAACTCGTACATTCAAATCTTTACACAAATACTACCTAGTACAAGATGACACGAGGGATTTGAAGAACAATTTTATGTCTGTACTCGCACTCAAACATTCACTTGGTGCCCTTCTAGGATTGAGATTGAGCTGTTCTGCCTCCTCGCTGGCAGTTCCTCAAGCCATTAACAGATGCAAGCCAAACAGAATGGCAGTCTTTGTCAAACCAAGTTTTTTCTAACTCCCTTTTATTCCATAAAACAAAATCGAATTCATTGCTTTTTCAAAGGCGACGCTGTTGAAACTGGCAACTCGTTTTCTTGATACTACTGCCCATAATTATCTGTTTCTTAGCACTGAAGTGACATTGGGCTCATCACCAAACTGTTTTTCAGTCAGTGCCATTCTCCCTGCGCTGCAAACTGTCACACATTGGTGGTGTTGTTAGGAAGAAGTGGATAATTAAGCCCTGTGCCATTACTGCGGGTTTATTAATATCATTATCTTATTTTTATTATCTTTCAAAGGGTCTTATCTTTTCACGGTGGACTACATGTCACTTGTTGTGCTCTATTAATTGTAACTGATGCTGGGTGCATGTGAGTGCCTGTCCATTGTTCTATCATATGCACTTAAACCTCCTCAAGGCGTGCAGGATAAAAGCTTTCGCTGAAATGCAGATGAGAGTGTGTCAGGAAGTGGGGAGGCAGGCGAGTGTGTATTGGGACAGGATGTGTACCATTATCAGTGATTACGTGCTGATCACCACCATCAACAGCGGCGGCACAAAACCAGCCTCCAGTAGGTTACAATGCAGTAATCTGAATAAAGATATGATCAATTATCGGCCTGAATCAGAGGAGAGTACTGTTCAGATGAACTCATTCATGACTTCATCTGCATGTACTGTAGATTCTTGGGCCACGGCTTCACTTGATACCTGGGCTTTTCATTACAGGATGAATAATAAAACAAAAACAAGGGGAAAAAAATCCTTGTACCACACACCTGATCGCTTGTCATTAGTGGATCAATGACATAAAATTATCCTCATGTATTTCCAGTTCATTCATTACCTCAGTGATCCTTCAACATTAGCACTTCAACATGGGTATCACGGTACAGGAAGATAGAATCACGGTCTGATGTTGCGGTTGTTTGCATCACGGTTTTGGTCTCAACCCTATGAATACCAGAGATGCTTAGAATAAAGACAGCAACCTTCGACAGGTTACAGTAATACGATAGAGTTCAATCGCTTCTTCTTTGCGTGTACTTAATTAAGTCTGACTTAATCCGCCCATTATCATAATCAAATTCATTTTTAAAACTTTGATATCCAAATTAGACATCCCCCTTTCTGGTTGGCAGTCTAGTTTGTAGAATCAAATATAGATCTGTCATGTAGCATTTCTTAATATCATTCCTATACATGTCACATGTGCATCAGTTATGCTCTTTGTCATAAATGACTTCCCCTTTCTTTTTATTGAGATGTCATCCAAGCAGGCTACACTGATACTCCTTTTTTCAAGCAGCAAACAGCAGTCATAACTCTCATATTGATGTCTGGCTGTTATGAGCTATAATATCAATACTGCTACTGCCCATGAGTGTGTGGAACCGGCTTAGAGCTATTTTAAGGGTTCAGACTTAGACAGGCGACAGGGGAAATTTATGGCGGCACAGTCGGCTGATTTACAAAGGGAGGCGAGGCGCTGCGCTCTGCAGCCCGCTCCGCTTCTTTTATCGTTTTGGGCACCAAAGGGAGAAAACAAGTTTATAGCTCAGTGGTCTGTTAAAGAAACGACAGCATTTTTTTAATTTAAAGGTGTCAATTAATTAAACAATTTGCCTGCCAAATAAGCCCATAAAACTAGGCTGTAATTTCCAGCTGCGATCGATTTGCTGGGTTAAAGTTAATGGTCAATCTGAGCGCGATAAAACACCCTAGAGTTGACTAGAATGTGTTTTTGCTTCGGGTTACTGGCAGATAACACGAAAGAAGCCCGTTTGAACTCAAACGGAATTTCTGCGACCTCAAACTAACCGTGTTGTTATTGTGGCGCACGCCGCCTTATTCCGTGGACAAGCTTCCCACAGACCCCAACTCCTCCCCGCCCGCTCTATTTCTCGTTAAAATGATCCTTAATGTCGCTGCTTCCACTTCGTGTCGGATCGAAATCATCGACCCTCCCGCTCGCCTGCCCGGTGACATGATCGCCGCTGCATGCTTTGCTGTCAAGCTCCGAGGCGAACTCAGCGAGGCTAAATGCACATCAAGCAAACCCCCTCCAAAACTCTGCATCCCCTCATCGTCGGGCTTTTGCAGTCGGTATCTGCAGCCAGAGTGCTCCACGGCTCCAGCACCGACCCCGGGCATGCTAACAGGACACAATCACAAAACTACAGCGAGGAGAATGAGGCGTCTGTTGCAAGCGCACTCCTAAACTTTGATCTGGTCGTGCTGCTCAGTCTCGGGGATCTAACACTAGTCTCACATGAGTTTAACTTCGATGTGCGTCTAGATATTTACTGCACACAACCTGGAGCGAGGCTGCTATTGAATAAAATGACTCTCACCGGAGCAGTTCCAGCCGGTCGGCGTCTGGCAGTCGCTGAGGGAGGAAGGGAAGGCGCGCAGCTGCTCCACAGGTAAAGTGGCGAGAAACGAGACGAGTGTGATCCTGAGCCAGCCCCCCGCTGTCCCGCTCCACCGGCGCAGTCGTCTGGGCTCCTCGAGAGGTGCCTGAGCCGCCACGGACAGACCCATCTCTCACTGGCCCCGACCGCACAAGCGAGGTGGGAAAGAGACGCAGACGCGCACCGACAACTCCAATCCCAACAGGTTCAGCGGGGCGCCTAGAGACCTACAGCAGAACATTTTCCGAGCGAGACCGTGCGCCCCATGTAGCAGTGCCCCGTGTAGACCGGCCAAATAGGTTCCGCCCGATCCAAGCGAGAGTGCGAGAAGGAGAAAAAGAGGTCTAGTGGGGGCACTGCCGAGGGGTTGGTGGGCGATGGAGGAGGCGTGTGGGATGGAGGAAAAAAAGTTAGCGACGCAAGCGAGAAGACTTGCGAGCAGGAGAAGATGCTCAAAGATGAGGAGAGGGGAGAAAGATGGCAAAGGGGGAGAAAAGGAGGGTGATATAAAAGGAGGTGATAAAACTGCACAGCAGAGAGGATGAAGCCAGAGTATCCCACGGGCAGGATTTGGAGACGACGGCACTTGTGTAATAGTATCCACGGGTGAAACGAGCAGCGGTCCTCCCGATTTAGTTTGTATGTGCGGTGCGTTCAGAGTCGCGGCGAGTTGGTGTTTCTCTCTCCCCCTCTTTCTCTCTCGCTTTCTCAGCAGCAGCTGGCTGTGATCACGTGGAGCATGATGCGAGGAGGAAGGGGGCGCCCCTCAGTAACAATTAGAACGGGTAACTGGTGGAAAAGGCAAAATATAAAAACACGCGATAACAAAGGGAAGAAAATAAAAGATTTTTTTAATGAATGAAGATAGAAAACAAAGTAGTCCGGGCTTAGTCCCGGTGCTTGCTGATGGCTTCCCCACGAATAAGCAGCATAAAGGAGGACACACTGCCTTTATAATTGGCCAGGAGCATTTAGTGTCTGCAGGAATCGATTCGTCCAGCCTGGCCTGGGATAATTGCTCCGCTTTGAAACGAAACTGACGCTATTCCTGAGTCTCTGCCTCCAGGCGATCCACAGAGACCTCAATAGTATTCATATATTTTTGGATACTGCTGTCACGCAGGGCGGGGCGGGATGGAGCTGGTAATTGATGTGCTTTTGGTCATGAAAGAAAGTGCACAGCATCTGCTGGAGCGGTCAAGTCCAGCGTCAGGCTGAGAACGATCACCCTTTGAACCGAGGAAATTGGAAGCCACGCGCGTGGAAAAGCCCCATAAAGCAAACAAAGCGGGTATCTGTTAAGATCTGTCACAGTTGTGAAGACGTTTGACTTCATGATATTAGGAGAACGCTGCAGTTGCTTGCAAACAAATAAACCCCTTATTCTTACTTAAAGATCATTACATTTTTCCTCTGCTGATGGACTTCTTGAAGACCATCTGCGACAAACAACAAAATGCAAAATACAGAAACTTCGATACTTTTGGGTTCTTCTGGGTCATCACAATGAAAAAAGCAAAAACAAAAAAAACAACAAAGGGGATTATTTCACAGACACCTGCACCTGCGTGGGATGCGGTGGGAATGACAATGACTCAAGAAGCTGATAAATAAAGACAGATATGAAATATTAAAATGAGCAAACACTTTTACTGGCCACAGGGGGCAGCTGAATCAAGCCGCAAACACAAACCTGACATATTCTGACCTCTGAGGCTGACAGCTGTTTTACCAAACAGTGAGTAATTCAGCAAAATCATACCTGCTCTCAAGATAAAAACACCAAATAGTCACCAAATGATCTGTTTCTTTGTCAACACACATTCTTGTTATCATTTTTTCAGGGCAGTTAACGCATTTAACTTTTGAAGAGAGTTCTGTGCCTCTGAGAGGGACAGGTGAGTGAAAAGAAAAGCCAGGTTTGTAACAAGTAGTAATTGTTGTACTTTAAGCAAGCAACGCAGACCTCAACGACTGCAAAAGGTCAGTTTGGCAGTAATATGCTGCGTAAAACACAGGATATTGATTAGGACTGTGAAACTAATTGTAATAGGCTTTAATGGTATTTCGCTTGCTCATTATTCCAGTGCAACAGTACTATGCCAGTGTTTTTCTCTGCAGACTCAGTCAGCTCTGTAGTCTTCTCTCTTTCCTGTGTTTCAGTAAAACTGTTCAAGATGTATTTGCTTCGAGGCCAACATGAATCTTAATCATAACCAAATAATGAATGAAAACCACTTTATTGTTTGGTTCTCTGTACAAAGCAAGAAAAACATAAAAACCACTGGTCCTCTGTGGGACTCAAACATAAGGGAATAATGAGTAACTCTTGCCACCGCCAACACCTTCTGCCTCCTACTATGGACTCTGTTCTTTCAAAACACCAAATAAGCACAGAGATCTTTTTTTTCCAAAAGAATGAACTAATAGACATAATTTTGTGTATCGCAAACATCTCTCAGACTGTGTGGCAATCGTTGCACAAACCAAAAGGAAAATCATGAACACCAATCAATAAATTCATTTCGTGACTGTTTCACAAATTGCAGTCAGAGTGTGTGTGTGAAGTGACACCGGCATTTATTTGGAGTCATGTTTCTGCATTCTTCAACACCAATTCTCAGGTTCTTTATATGGATTTTGTTCATCTTTTAAATTTATTTTGGGGTAATATATGTTGCCCTACAAACATAATCAGGAAGGGACCGTTGTTTGAAGAAATATGACTTCATGAAGACAGGTTCAGCTAATTTGGATCTTTGTTTCTTTTCATTTTGCTGCCAGCTGTATATGCTCACTGGAGCATCCGGGCACACTGTACAATTGCTCCTTTCCAGTAAGGTCTGGTATATAATCCACGTGTCAAAGGGTAAAATGTGACAGTTTTAGTGTAATGGAGCTTGTCAAACCACTTTGATCTAATTTTCAGAAAGCAACAGCAAGTCCTTCATATGAAGTGTGTGCTTTTTCAACAGCGACACTCTATAGAGGAAGCTGTAGACCTTGGTTACATTAATGATAGTGAAACTTACTTTCACCATAAATTATTCTGTTTGACGCGCGCACACACACACACACACACACACACACACACACACACACACACACACACACACACACACACACACACACACACACACACACAAGCTAAGAATCTATTTAACATTTTTATTACCATCAAATTGTGAATAATGAAAAGGTAAGGATGGCGTTAGATTTAGATATGAGTGGGTTCTTTCATTAGAGTTTCATTTTGTTGGCAGGATATAAACAAAGCATCAAAGGATTTTAGCGCCTAGAATTTCAGCTAGGCTGTAAGGATGAGTCAAAACGGCAAGAGGAATCTTTGAAGAAAATGACTCAAAGGATTTGGACCACTGTGACAGCGTCTGGCCCTGCTGGCACGTGAGGTGATGCCACACACAAAAGCAGACTTTAGACTTTTTCTTTTAAATTAATGAATAATAATCCTTTTATAAATGTGGTCGCTGATGAAAAAAATACCTTGTTGGGTTTTTTTTTTTCAGAACTGATAATGGGATAAGTGCAGAAAAGATCTGAAGTTATTCAAAATGTCCATGAGAGAACAATTTTATTTTTTGCTTCATGGAAATGATTTGGGCTTTGAAATTGTTAAAATGTTTGTAAATAGTTTGTTAAATATAACTATGAATGTAACAAAATTGATCTTGACAGAACTATTGTTTGCTATGCAATATGTCAAAGCTTGTTTAACAGTTTAAGTAAATAGATTTACTTTACTTGGAGTCCAGGGTTGCACATGAATTATCATAACAGAAAGTTTCTCACTAAACTACAACTGCACCAAAAGAAAGCAAATAAGCTTTGGGGTTTCCAATGCTGCCAAAACCAATAAACCAGCCTTTCCGACAAAAAGAACGAAACAAAAACTAAGCAGCAAGAAAACCTACAAAACCTGAACCCAAGGTGTCTGTGTGAATCATCCAGGCCCTGGTGATCTAAGGAGCTCGTAAAGAAAGTGACTGGACTTGTGTAAGTTTCACGGAACGTCGTCACGAAAACTTAAAGAAACTTGCAGAAGTGTAGTTGATTTCTTTTTTAAACTCCTTAGACCTGACCCGAGGGTTGACACAAAACAGAAAAAAAGTAATTAAAATATAAAATGAAAGAAAACATGTAGCGAGCAGCCAAGAGGTTACAGGCTTTCCAGCCATTTGCAAGAAACATGCTGAAGATATGCTAAGTAAGCCTAAATCTAATGCCCAACAGAGGCTGTTAGATTTGGCAAGGAATTAAACAAAAAGGAGCGCTTGGTGTTTAATGTGCAGCTTCACTAACAAGGAAATACTACTCAGCTGTGGCATTCACGAGTGGAAGACCTGGAAATCACAGAGAGGCAGATCCTTCCCAGATAAGGTCAAAAGATCAGTGGACGCAGCAGAGACACATCTATTGATCTCATAAACAAACATACGCATCATTTATATGCTCTCCATAGCACGCTATCCTTAAAGTTTGTTTTGTGCTACTTATGATAACAGTATGCTAAACAGATAGCCACCAAAGCTGGTCAGTAATGCTAAAGCAATGTATGAGAAACACTTCTGAGAATGTAAACCAAAGAATTAATATTTGCCTTATAAGGTTGTTCACATCATATTTCAGACACGCGATTTTTGAGGACTCTGTCAACTAATGATCAATACTTTCCTCAAAACCTGTTGAATGAGATTGAGCTCCATACAGCAGTAATGTCCTTGAATGTCAAACCCCAAATTACTGCTTTCATGTTATGAGTTGCTGTTTTCTTCATAATAAATCTTTGTCTTTGTAAACAACTTATGTTTTAATATGATTATTCTCTGTATTAAAGAAACTTGCAGGTAATTAATATGCTGCATCTGGTAGACCAGTCTACGACCTATAGCAGTGAAAAACACCGCTTTGATTTATTTAAACTAATTAAAGAGTGAAATTAATCTTATGAAATATTTTGAGTGGAAATTCACATATTTATGTGTTCTTCTTATTATATGCGTAAATATAATGTTTTGAAAAACATGTTTTATGAAAAGGAAGCAGTCTAGTCTTCCAAACATAATGAACAATATTTGGATTTTTTAAATTTTTGTTTTCAAATATAATCTGCAAAAATGCCAAAATTGCCAATGATCATTCAGCCCCCTTTTTTATTTTGTATTTTGTGAAAGTCAAAAAACTATAATTTTCCACCCAGTATTTTACACCAAACACAGACTTTACCGAAAAGTGCATCCATTAGCACACCACACAGCTCTTCCCTAAATGACTAACATGATATCTAACACATGGCACATATCAGCACAGCTTGGTAAAATGTGAGCTGATGTAAAAGTATGAACAAGTTGGTTTGTCTAGTAAATATCATAGTACAGCTAATGTTGTATGTACTAGTCTATTTTCCACAAGAAAGATCTTTGCTTCTGCCTCTTGCAATTGATCTTGAAACTGACTGCTGATCAACAAAGCAGGTTTCAGGTTTGAGTCTGTAAAAGGGCAAGCTTTACTCCAGAGAGACATGTTCACAAACCTAGCTAAGGCAATGATGGATGAGTTAATAACAACAGTGATGGCAGCAATAGCATTAGCTGCTGGCCTGTCTGAAGAGTTTTGTGCCATCAGCAGTAGGTTGCATCTTGACTGGAATAGTTCTAAGAGTGCTTTTTCGGCCAGTTTATGGTTGACCAACAGACGATTTGTCACACACACTATATCATTCTCGCTGAAGTCCAACTAACCTATCCATCTTCCTTAGGTACCTTTGCAGACACTTCTTTATTTCTGATGTGGCAGCAAAACACAACGTGTACTTTAAACCTCTCGGACTAACATAAGCAGGCCAGGACAAGCACTTTAGGGTTCATAATCGAACTTGGAAATTCAAATTTATCAACTGAATCATGCACAGTTTCTGGTTCATCCTTGAGGAGTAAATTTATACCAGACCCCACCCTGTCCTGGCCTTCATTCTTGTCCTTGCAGGGAAAACAACTGAACATTTGGTGTGTTTGGTCTTGTTACTTGCTGGGATTAGAGCTTCACTTTGTTTTTGGCCAGCCCAGTTTTCCTTCTACAGACATTAGAGGGAAAATTATTTATGCCCGTAGTCACTGCAAACTATCTGTGCACAGATCACAGAAAGGCCACCCAGCACAGAGTTTTGAGAAAGAAATGAATGAACAAATGTTTTTCTTTTTCTTTAATATGTGATCAGGATCTTGTTTATAAACTCCTTGAGTTTCTCTTAGAAGCCAAGTGTGTGCAGCCACAGCACACTTTAGTCCAATCCAATAAAAAATATTAGCCCCACTTGAATCCAACTTTGTGCAAAACTTTACCCACAAGGTTTTGGAGGGTGTCAAATGAACTGTCTATAACAGCTGGTTTAGCTCAAGGCAAAACTGTTATCCAGCACAGCTCCACCAATAAAAGTAGAATAACAGAGCAGTGTCTTTCCAGCTCAGCTTAGAACACATTGGTAAAGTTTAGTCCTCTTTAGTTTCATCCACGAGTTGAGGTTTGGCTCCATAATTTACACAGAGTTCAAGTTTTAACTCAGCTTTAACAAAATTTGCACTGCAACTAAACAGCAATTTCCACAACATTTCCTCCTCTGTCTTTGACTCATTTATCTGCGCATTAGTCTGATTGAATACCTGGTGTGGTATCAGTGACACCCATGCAGGCTTGGTGAGGAGGAGGTCGGCCTAAACACAGCCTAGCCGTGGGCTAAAGGCTAATTACATTTCTGACTTGCTGAAATGTACACCGTCTCCTGAGAGAGCATTCTGGAATAACACTCAACCCTGTATCGGATATCTGATGATTGATTTTTACCTCATAATTACTTTGATGTATTAATAAATCATCCATTTCTTTTGTAAATCTAGGACCTGACAGTGTCATGGGAAACATTCGCTGGTGTATGTTACCCTTACCAAAAGTTGAAAGGTTAGAGTGCACAGTATGTATGTAATTGTGTTAGCCTGTGACATGATTGCCAAGAATTTGTGTGCATGTGTGTGTTTATAACTAGCAATCAGCTCTTCTTTAAATCATTGAAACACAACTCTGTGCGATTTTCTCTGCTTATCAAACTTTAATTGTGAAATTGTGATTATTTCGGTTTTATTTGGAGAGTTTGATCTGCATAGATGGGAAAAGAAATCCAGATTGGTTTAATGTTTTGTCTAATATAGTGTTCTACAAATTTGTTATACAGCAATTCTTAGAATTCTGTCTACTCTCTCTGTAAAGTGGATCCGTTATGTCGATTTTAAGCTCCGTATTTTCCCTGGAGTAGTTTTGCATGACTTACACTTAAAAATGCTCCATATATACCTCACTGGACCTTGGCCTCATACAAGAAATCAGTTCATCTTTTTTCTTAAATGAGCTGTTTTTGTTTCTCTCCCTTCAAAGTCACTCTCCCCTTAAGCTGACTTACTTCTGACTGTCTGCCGCTCCTAAACAAAATGTTTGAACAGCAGATGGGTGGAGATGCTGTGCTAATAACCAGAGCTGTGTGTCTGAGATATTGAGGAAACTCCTATCTTTGAAATCATACAGAACCAAGAGTTTCTAAAAATATTGCTAACTGAGCTCTTAGACCAGTCTAAAGCCTGAGGGTTTATGCTCATTGGGATTACTGGTACGTACTTCATTTGAAACTTTGCCTATGTTTAATACAAGTATCATCCACTGTAATATATATGACAGGAAAATAGGTTTAACAGTTAGTTTTGAAGTTAAAGTGCCTGCTTTTCAATATGTATGTTTCTCATGACTCTTGTTTACCACTGCACCACCATGCCACCCAGTGGGTTTCCACGCTGGTCTAAAAGAATGTAAGTAATGAACTTACAGTAAGTAAAACTGGGATTTATGGTGACTACAGGAAACGGGCCAACTTGAACAAATGCACTTGGACTCATTCTTCAAGTATTACATTCTGTCCATACGTTTAACTGGCATCCAGCAGGAGGCAAAACACATTTTCCTGTACATTTGGGACTTGACAACTGGGAGATTTTCACTGAGATGTCTTTTGGGTTTGGTTGTTGCACACTACTTTGACAAATATTTGGTAGAGGAATACCTTACCTCATAGAAATGGAAGGGATCAATAGAGAACTCCAAAAACTCAATCAGTATTTTTGCCATGTATTTGCTTTCCTTGTACAGGGAGTGCAGAATTATTAGGCAAATGAGTATTTTGTCCACATCATCCTCTTCATGCATGTTGTCTTACTCCAAGCTGTATAGGCTCGAAAGCCTACTACCAATTAAGCATATTAGGTGATGTGCATCTCTGTAATGAGAAGGGGTGTGGTCTAATGACATCAACACCCTATATCAGGTGTGCATAATTATTAGGCAACTTCCTTTCCTTTGGCAAAATGGGTCAAAAGAAGGACTTGACAGGCTCAGAAAAGTCAAAAATAGTGAGATATCTTGCAGAGGGATGCAGCAGTCTCAAAATTGCAAAGCTTCTGAAGCGTGATCATCGACCAATCAAGCGTTTCATTCAAAATAGTCAACAGGGTCGCAAGAAGCATGTGGAAAAACCAAGGCGCAAAATAACTGCCCATGAACTGAGAAAAGTCAAGCGTGCAGCTGCCAAGATGCCACTTGCCACCAGTTTGGCCATATTTCAGAGCTGCAACATCACTGGAGTGCCCAAAAGCACAAGGTGTGCAATACTCAGAGACATGGCCAAGGTAAGAAAGGCTGAAAGACGACCACCACTGAACAAGACACACAAGCTGAAGTGTCAAGACTGGGCCAAGAAATATCTCAAGACTGGTTTTTCTAAGGTTTTATGGACTGATGAAATGAGTGTGAGTCTTGATGGGCCAGATGGATGGGCCCGTGGCTGGATTGGTAAAGGGCAGAGAGCTCCAGTCCGACTCAGATGCCAGCAAGGTGGAGGTGGAGTACTGGTTTGGGCTGGTATCATCAAAGATGAGCTTGTGGGGCCTTTTCGGGTTGAGGATGGAGTCAAGCTCAACTCCCAGTCCTACTGCCAGTTTCTGGAAGACACCTTCTTCAAGCAGTGGTACAGGAAGAAGTCTGCATCCTTCAAGAAAAACATGATTTTCATGCAGGACAATGCTCCATCACACGCGTCCAAGTACTCCACAGCGTGGCTGACAAGAAAGGGTATAAAAGAAGAAAAACTAATGACATGGCCTCCTTGTTCACCTGATCTGAACCCCATTGAGAACCTGTGGTCCATCATCAAATGTGAGATTTACAAGGAGGGAAAACAGTACACCTCTCTGAACAGTGTCTGGGAGGCTGTGGTTGCTGCTGCACGCAATGTTGATGGTGAACAGATCAAAACACTGACAGAATCCATGGATGGCAGGCTTTTGAGTGTCCTTGCAAAGAAAGGTGGCTATATTGGTCGCTGATTTGTTTTTGTTTTGTTTTTGAATGTCAGAAATGTCTATTTGTGAATGTGGAGATGTTATATTGGTTTCACTGGTAAAAATAAATAATTGAAATGGGTATATATTTGTTTTTTGTTAAGTTGCCTAATAATTATGCACAGTAATAGTCAGCTGCACACACAGATATCCCCCTAAAATAGCTAAAACTAAAAACAAACTAAAAACTACTTCCAAAAACATTCAGCTTTGATATTAATGAGTTTTTTGGGTTCATGGAGAACATGGTTGTTGTTCAATAATAAAATTATTCCTCAAAAATACAACTTGCCTAATAATTCTGCACTCCCTGTAGAAACAGGAAGTAACTACAAACATTAAAAACAGGAGGAAATGGTGAAAACAATAAAACAGAATAGGACAACAAAACCAATTATACAAGGATGATGACTTGCCTAATAATTCTACACTCCCTGTATTGCTCTCTCTCAGGCAGCCAAAGATATATTCAGCAGGATTGGACTCCACACAGTGGTAACCCAGGAAATGGCGCAAATGTTCTTAACTGTGAAATGGTCTAATATAACTCACCTGTGACTACCTGTGTGTAAACCCTTTGTCTTGTATTGTGGATTGTGTGACTGTCACTGCCCAACACCTGCAGACTTTGTCACCATTTTAGATTCTAAGGTATTTTGAGAAAATACTTTTCCCTCCAAACATAATTGAGAATGGGGTTTAGCTGTATGGGAGACATGGTTGGCAGGAGAGTGAGTAGCTTGAGGGCACTGGCTGAAGACCATAACTCAGTGGTGTCAAATTCATTTTAGTTCATGGGATACGTGATCTCAAGTGGCCAGAGCAATAAAATAATAAACATTTTATAATAACCACATATACTATATGCTTTAAGGTTTAATCAAAAGTATGAAACAGTCTGAAAATGTTTGCATTTAAAGAACAGATGATAATGCGTTTAGATGTCTCGTGTAAAAAAGACCACTTCTGTTAGTCTCCTGTCATTAAGCACAGATCCCAGGTTTAACCACCTTCAGTGTGGTATAACAGGTCAGGGGGTAATGTCTTTGTCACTTAAAATGATGTGAAACAGACAATTATGCAGACTGCTGACTTAGATAAAATTAACAATTTGGACACCACGCTCGTGGCGTGATCCATTCTTAACGCCAGCACAATGCCTCTGGTGCAAAATCGAATAAAAAGTCTCCAAATCAACCCAATCCACAGCAATTTTCACACTTTCCAAAGCCAGTCAAAAGGGACAGATTAGGTTCTGGCCCATGGGATATATGTTTGACATCCGTGCTGTAACTTCCGATTTCAGGGCACAATCCAAAACTACAATGGCAAGCATTGTTCTCTATAAGAGAGCGAGATAATCACTTGGAGCAGAATTTAATTTGGGTTGTTTAAGCAGACAAGAAAGAACTTAAACATATAAAACATCCTTTAATTCATCCCAGTAATTATACTCTGTGCACGAATAAATAGAGAACAGACTGAATCCATAACTGATGTGAATTCGTTCGGTCCATAAAATATCCATCATAAATATCCCAGTGTGTTTTGAGTCAGATAGATCTTTGAAGGGAATAAGGAATTAGAGTTCTCCTCTTTCCCACTCATGGGAACTAATAGAGTTAGCCTGAGGATATTAGCCTGCAGTAGAGGAGAAATGCAGCTACAGCACAGTTCTTACAGTCAGGCTGAAGCAGTTAGTGGATACTTACACCTAAAGCAGTGCAGGTCTTCTTATACATTTTTAGTATGGGTGGCACGACTGGTAGTGCAGACACTTCTGGCAATATAAGTTCCAGCCAACATAGTTGTGCATACCACATAATTGATGTTGCCTACAGTGAGTGGACAAGCTGCACTTTTCCTTAACTTTCCAAATAAAATTTTTTAATATTTTAGAATCTGTGTACAACTCACTTGTCAAAAAAATAAAAATAAAGCATGAGCCTCACCAATTTTCAGGTTTCCTCGAACATCAGCATAAGAAACATGATAATTATATCCATCCCTTAATTTATTCACATTAACTGGTGTTTGTTTGACTTTAATGCTTCAAATACACAAGATGACAGTCGCGACTTTAAAGTAACGCTTGCGTGCATGTTGGTCAACTAAAAAATATAATCAGGGCGGAATATATTTACACCTGAGACATCTTTGATCTTTGTGTGTGTTTGCATGTGCATGTACTGTACAGTAATTACATCAGGACAGATGTGCTTATATGTGGATGTGGCTTAGTGCATCAGGAGCTCGAGTACAAAGTCTGCCAGCCCGCCTCAAACCAAAACTGGCCATGTCTCTCTCTCTGAACAGCGATTTTAATGAGCAGGTGCCGGGAAGCGGAACAAAAGGCATTAAGCAGCTCGTCTCTCCTGATTGCAGACAGTCATGCTCCTCTAAGTGAAGGATAAACGTGCACTCTCCACCATGCTCACTGCATCTGTGTACAAGTGTGTGTCACCTTCTGTTTGAATCCACAGATTCCTTTGGAATAACAACCGGTAAGCCACCGCACAAATTAAAGATGGAAGTTTCATCTTCATGAAATAATTCCTCAGCAAGAATCAGATTGCTCATTACTCCATGAAAATCAGCAGCTTCATATTTTCATTTTTAAAAAATCAATGTTTATTGATAGGCAATACTACACAGTGGAGCAGCTAATGAAGCGGTGATGGAACTGATTGGCAATTATCCGAAATACAATTTTGTGTTTGTTTTTTGAGGCAAAGTGATTAATACAGAATTTGAATTTTGTTCAGTACATAAATCACTGTCTGTGCAGATGCACAAAAGTTTTATACACTAAATACATTATCACTGTGTATCGTCACTCAAAAGAGACAGATACAGAACTTTTTTATGAGTCCTTCATCTGATTGCTCACCTTTGTTCACCAAAACACTGCAGCTGTCAAAAATCCCTCTGGGCTCCAAGCTTGCCTGGCGCCAGATCTCAAATCTTCTTATTTAAGCAACAACATAGCTCTGAAGACAAATTCTCAAAAACAAGCAGACAAAAAGTGGAAAAGCAGAGGTGTGTTAACCCCAAATTCTTTTTAACAAATAAAAGTGGTCATAATAAATACTGACTTCCAAGCTCTGTGGATTTTACAAACCCTATTATTGCCACGTATACTCTACTTCCTTTGTAATAAAGCTTGTAGTTCAGCCTGGATCAGGTGACCCGGAACCATCCCTTAAACTGCTGGAGGTTTTCCCATGATGCACTGAGCATCTATTTCTTCACTCATCGCTTTTCAGTCTGTCTGTTTATACATCACTGATGTTTTTAATCATCAGTTATCATTAAACTCTGTCTCTCTCTCCTATAGTTTGCCGTCTTTGCCATCTCTCTCTTTTCCCTCACCCCAACGCTGGTCATGGCAGATGGCTGCCCATCCCTGAGCCTGGTTCTATCAGAGGTTTCTTCCTGTTTCTTCCTTCCAGTTAAAAGGGAGTTTTTTTCTTTCCACTGTCGCCATCTGCTTGTGCATAAGGGGTAATTGTTGGTGATTATAAAGTCTTTACCTTCCTGTATGAAGTGCATTGTAGTGACTGTTGTTGTGAATTGACACCATATAAAACAAACACAACTGAAATGAATTATTATTTTGTGTTTATGTGTTTCGATAAATCGCTGCACCTATTTTCTATTTCCTAACAATATATAAAGAAATAAGGGGTGCCTCAAGACTTTTGCACAGTACTGTAGCTATTTGTTAAATCATCATTGCGATGTGTCAGGGAACTGCAAGGGTGACAACAAGTAAAATGTCATGCATTAATACTGAAAGTGGTTCTGTATGATAAGAAAATATCACTGGTAATGCCGGTGTGAGCATCAGAGCCATGAGGCAGAATAGACTGAGCTCACAGTCTGTGCCCTTATTTGCTTGCTTGAGATTTGCTCTTCAGCAACAAAAGGGAATTTAAAGGACATCATGAAAAACGCAGATAAATGTCAACAAGATGCACAAATGCAACCACAAGCAACATAGAGGGTAAGTGAATGAAACAAAAAGCCATGATGCACGTACTGATACTGACACTGTGCGTGCCTGTGAGAGACAGAGAGGCTGACTGGAAAGACACGATGTGTGCGCAATGTACACGATGAGATTTGATGCGCAATCACTCGTAATGGTAGGATTCATTAGCAAAGTGCTTGTACAGTATCAGTCCAAAATCCAGTCAAGTGTGAAGTTCATTCAGCTGTAATTACTCCGAAGGTAAATCTCGATGCACTACAGGAGACAAATGCCTGCCTTTAAGTACAATCCTGGTGTATATGTGAAGACAGAGGGGATAAAAACCACAGTTGGTTGTTCTTAAAATCAATGTGCCCCACAGCACATCAAAAATATGCAACTGTTGGCTTCATCAGTGGTTTTTCAGCATCAATAAGAACAAGAACAGAAAAGCAAAACGCAAAAAAACGTTCTTCATTTGCATCTTTATTACTCAATGAAACATGAGGAACGTTTTGACTTCTTTCAGCAGGGTAAGCACAGGTGGGTAGCACTCAGAGAGGTCCTGCTTTTGTGCATGCTGGTTCACTGTCGTGGCTTATTGGGACACTTGATCCGTCACCCACCTGTGCATTTCCCTGCTGCGATGAGTCAGAATGTCTGCTGTGAACATGGTCTGTGGCAGGCAATGGCTTGTTTACCCTTGTGTTATATTATAGTGCTACAAGAAAAATAAACAATTTGTCAAACAAGTAAACGTTTGCCTTCACTTAGTGGTGAATGCAGTTAATGTGATTATGTCTGTTTGTATAAAAATAACTCAATAAATGAAGAATTCATCATGAATTACAATGCCAGAGATTAGTATGTATATAAAGGTAAGCTTTGTCCCCCTGAAGTGACCCTTGGATGTTTCTGCCAGAGTGATCTGACACAAATTATTTGTGCTGACAGTTAATGCTATCCATGCCAGGGCTGCAGAGATAAGGTCATACAAATTGGGCATTACGGTGGGTGGGATCAATTATTTTATGAGTGGGGAATTCCTCCTGGTTTCTGACAGTAAACAAACTGGTTGTGTTGCTGGCCTTTAAGATAAAAACACTGGTTGTATAACTGATGACTTTTGAGTTTTTGTGCTTTTAATTTAGTTATCTGCCAAGATAACCTTGTCAGCGTTCGACACAGCTCTGAAACAAAATCCCGAAAGGTCAGTGAGGACAGGAGTGAACAAAAATCAATACCAGTGGCTGTGATCACAGAGGACACTTTCAGTTACAAGGGTTTTGTCACTTAGAAAATAACTTTATCTGGCTTTGTTTAGGCAAAAGACGAGGTTATAAATGAGTACTGCAGTGTGAATAAGTGTTGGGGCCACACTGTAATGCATCAAATTGATAATAAAACAATAATTTTTTTATTAGCAATGATTTGTAGTTGTACCTTCATTGCAGCATATTCTCTAATAAGGTTTGTAGGGCACAGACACTGTGAGTGACAGCATGCAGTTATGAGAAATTAGTGCAATAGCCAATGGCAACGGAAAGAACTATATTGAGATATTATCTAGGCTACATTTCAGACAGATGTAGTAAAGATCTGTTGTTGGAAAATATTTTCTCTTAATTTTCTGGGCTGACCTGGTTGATTTGTTTTTGGCAACACAAACTTGCATTTATGCCCCAAGGCCTAAAGTGAATGCAGTCAGTAGGTGCTGCTTTCTTTGAAATTGCATGAGCTTATTTGAGATTGCATGGTCTCTCTGGTGTGCAGCATGACCATGACTGAAGTTACTGTCACTTTGTAAGTGATTTTAAACTGGGAAAAGGAAGCAGCAGAAGTATCTTGTGACGAACAAAATGATAACCACCCTCGGTGCAGGTGAGAGGACAAAAGAACGACAACAAGGCAACAGGTCGGCCAGTTCACATCACAAGGACCACATGTTTAGTCTTAAAAAAAGCACACTGCTTACTACACTTTCCAGATAAACCCCTGCGACAGTAGCTTAATTGTAACACTTATAATTGATTTTTTTTTTTAAAAGGAAGCAAGGATCACTTAATAAAAAAGAAGTCATCTCTCAGGCCTAGAGCAAATTCTTCAGTGACAACACATCCAGTGTGTGCAAGTTTGCTTAAAGGTTGGGTCATTCTGAAAATAAGCCTCCATCAGTCAAGCTTAGACCTTGCTCACCAGTTTGCTGTGGCCTTTGGGACCTGGAGGAAAAATCTATGGTGCCTTCATACTGTGCCCAACACGTGGGCACATGTCTTTTATTCAAGCAACAACAACACTTTACATGTAAGTCACATTTTGTTTGGTTACAATTTAGCTTTTAAATTCCAACTCAAAAGTTTCACACAGAAATGCAGACACTTTCTCAAGACAGCACATTTATAAGGCATCAAGCATGCCAAAAGTATATAAAAAAACCCTCCTCACACACACACTGCATGTGTATGAATAAGTGTTTTTGACTGACCTTGTCTCTTGCTGTGAGTTCTGTTGCAGCATTTAGCTGCCTTTTCAACATTTTTTGCAACTGTGCACTTCATTTTGCCCAGTGACACCCTTTACAGTCACTCCTATGAGTGTCATTGGGCGCCTTCACACATTATGGCGAGTGTGAGAGTCACGTATGGGTCTGAGAGGTCCGTCACCTCATTTTTGCCTGTCATATTATCACTGTTCAAGCTGACTGTTCACAACAGGACAAAAAGACTCTCGGGCCATCTGGAAATGTCCCAGCCTAAACTGCAAAAGAGAGCACAATGACAAAACTTGCAGCACAACCACATAATGAAATATCTGTAATATCAGCATGTAGTGGTGGTGTAGTATACCCGAACTTAATATTGTGGTGTTAGGTCATTAGCTACTGAATTATAATACAATGAAACTGCTAGAAGATTGATGTGGCCTCATTATTAGTCACACTACTACTAGAAGCTGCTTTTAAATATAAACCAACTGACAGGTACCTGTTACTAATGTGCAGAGCCTTGTCTTTGCCAGGATATTGTACATTTAGCACTTAACATTTATGCATTTAATGTAAAAAATCCTCTTTATCTTTGGCGCATAGATCATTTCTAAAATTGATTGGATTTTTAATCTACCAAAAGTACTTTACAGTCCACTTTCATGCAGAAGTATTTGTCTGGCGTTTTCACTTTTATGGCACCTGCTTCACTTACAGCAAACTTCACACCGATTTCTGGAACCTTCTGGAGACCACTTTTTCCTCCACCTGAGGCTGCTACAAAAACACAGCAAGAGGAGAGATCTCATAATAAAAGGAAATAAGCTCATCTACTTGGTGCTTAAGCAGAGGTCTAAATTGCAGCTATTATAAGTCTGAATTGCATCATTATATAGCAATAAGTAAAAGCTTTACAATCTCTCGCCAGTCCTCATGGTCATTTCAAACTCTTCTGGTAGTGCTCGTTTTTAACATCAGTTTGCTTTAAATGTTCTGCTACAGGTCAATTGAAGAAATTCAATTGTGGCCCCAGAGGGCGGAGAAGGTACATCATACTCCCAGGCCCCTTAAAGTAATTAACGCTGCAGTTGGCTCAGGAACTGAAATCCTTCTTAAATCTCCTCATCTGTGAGGGAGGGATCCTGCAGACCTTAGGGCCTCCTGTAGCAGTGAAGCAGCCACAGACTGTCATGTCATTTGCTTGAGCAGCCCACTCGGCTAATTGGTTAGGCAGAGTTCATTTGGCTTCCTCTCCGATTTGGCTAGCCACTGGGGATAGGAGGGGAGAGTAATTAGAAACTTGAATTAAATGCAGTTTTCACAAATGGCTCGAAGGAGACTAATGGGACATAATGTGACCGCAGGTTGGCTTAATGGGTGGTGAAGCTGTCATAAAGTGAAATGGCCATAAGTCACAGAAGGAGTCAATAAGATAAAGATTTTGGTTGTGCTGTATATGGTGGTGCAGTTGATTTGGGGCATGAATGAGGAGAGGTTCATTTAGTACTTGTTCTGACTGATTGTGTTTGAAAGATTTTAGGAAACAAATATTTTGCTGAAACTGGCACTATAGTCACAGTCATGCCCTGCTCACTTCTGTGTGGTAAATACTATAAAAAGCTTCAGCTAGAAGCACATCTGAACCTCACTAAACAACAAACACACCGCCTCATTTGTTTCATTTGCAATGAAATCCCAAGTTTGAAAAGCTGGTACTTTACGGAGGGTTAAGAGGTGGAAATAGTTATTTTGAGGTAGAGTCGCTTCCTGAAACTTCCCAAGCAACCACTGGAGATTCCTTGAATTAAGTGATCAAGCCAAGAAAAAAGGAGGAAAAAAAATCTTCAGAAGCAAATACATCTTTCAAAATAAAAGATGTAGTGAGCTGGAATTCCTCAGGCAGTCCATTCCACATTTGAGGAACCGTAAGATAAACACCTCATCCTTTTCATGTTTAAGCATGGGAATAGTCAGCAGGCTTCTGGCTGAACACCAGTTAGCTGGTGGACAGCAGTTTGGATATATATTCTGGCTCAGGCCCTGAATGGCAATAAAAGTAATAATTAAAATCTCAAAATCAATTCTTAAACAAATGGGCGTCCCGCATAGGGTCATTAAAATCAGAGTGATGTGATTACTTTTCTTGTTTCTTGTAAGATGCTATGCCAGGAGATGACATATTAGTGCAGTTTATCAGGACCGGTGTGCAAAGCAAAACCCACACTTTGGATTTTTGATGATATATCAAATCATCTATATGAAGCTAACCCTCCCCTGGCTGTAGCCTGGTGAGTGTACAGACATAAGGATATCGATCACAAAGAATGATCGGCATACAGTATTTGCAGAAGGGGAAAATACTATGAATCCTTCTCTTTAATAGATAGGTAAAGATTATCTTTGGTGTAAATTATCTCAAGTAAGTTGAGTGAGATGACTTGTGTCCCGGGTGGCGGCCAGGAGCGGAGGCCCTGGCGGACTGACCCCCGGCTGCCAAGACTGGCAATAGGGACATGGAATGTCACCTCTCTGGTGGGGAAGGAGCCTGAGTTAGTGCGTGAGGTTGAGAGGTACCGGCTAGATATAGTCGGGCTCACCTCTACACATGGCTTGGGCTCTGGAACCAATCTCCTGGAGAGGGGCTGGACTCTGTCTCAGTCTGGAGTTGCCCCTGGTGAGAGGCGGCGGGCTGGGGTGGGTATCCTAATATCCCCTCGGCTTCAAATTCAAATTCAAATTTTATTTGTCACGTACACAGTCATACACAGTACGATATGTAGTGAAATGCTTGGACAACTGCTCGTGACCTAAAGAAAACAAAAAAGGAAAGGCTATGAATAAGATAGGAAATAAATATGAAAAATTAAAAAGAGTAAATTTAACTAGGAAGGAATAAAATATAAATTAAGGTTAAAAATGAAATAACTGTACAACACAAATTAGAATGAAGGGTAAATTTAACTGGGAAGAATAAGATAAAATATATAAATTAAAGTTGAAAATAAAATAACTGTACAACAAAATACACAATACACAATATAGAACTATATAAGAATGTATGAAGAAATCTAAATATAAATAAGTATATACACAATAACAGCAGCTGTACAAGTATTAACCGGAAATGAAGAATATAGTGACCAGTGTTGTGCAAAAACAATGTCCAGAAAGTCCAGTGTGTGTGTAAGAACTATATGTGTGGGTCAGTACTGTGTGGCTTGCTGCCGGTACGTTGGGGTTTTTCCCGGTGGACGAGAGGGTTTGTTCCCTGCGCCATAGGGTCGGGGAATGGGTCCTGACTGTCATCTGCGCTTATGCGCCGAGTGGCAGTTCAGAGTACCCAGCCTTCTTAGAGGCTGGGTACTCTGAACTCTGGGGGGGGGGTGCTGGAGGGTGCTCCAGCACTCTGTTGTCCTGCTGGGAGACTTCAATGCTCACGTGGGTAACGACAGCGAGACCTGGAGGGGCGTGATTGGGAGGAACGGCCTCCCTGATCTGAACCCGAGCGGTGCTCTGTTATTGGACTTCTGTGCTAACCACAGTTTGGCCATAACGAACACCCTGTTCGAACATAAGAGTGTCCATAAGTGCACGTGGCACCAGGACGCTCTAGGCTGTAGGTCGATGATCGATTTTGTAATCGTATCAGCAGACCTGCGACCATATGTTCTGGACACTCGGGTAAAGAGAGGGGCTGAGCTGTCAACTGATCACCACCTGGTGGTGAGTTGGATCAGGTGGCGGGGGAGGACGCTGGACAGACCTGGTGCACCTAAACGCGTAGTGAGGGTGTGCTGGGAACGTCTAGCAGAGGCCCCAGTCCGCGAGATCTTCAACGCACACCTCCGGCAGAGCTTCGACAGCATTCCGAGGGAGACTGGGGACATTGAGTCCGAATGGACCATGTTCAGAGTCTCCATTGCCGAAGCTGCTGCATTGAGCTGCGGCCGCAAGGTGGTGGGTGCCTGCCGTGGTGGTAATCCCCGAACCAAATGGTGGACACCAGAGGTGAAGGGAGCCACCAGGCTGAAGAAGGAGTCCTATCGGGCTTGGTTAGCCTGTGGGACTCCGGAGGCAGCCGACAGGTATCGACAGGCCAAGCGGAATGCGGCTCGGGCAGTGGCTGAAGCAAAAACTCGGGTGTGGGAGGAGTTCGGAGAGGCCATGGAAAAAGACTTTCGGACTGCCTCGAAGAGATTCTGGCAAACCGTCAGACGTCTCGGGAGGGGAAAGCGGTGCTCTACCTGCACTGTGTATAGTGCTGGCGGAGCGCTGCTGACGTCGACTGAGAAAATTGTCAGGCGGTGGAAGGAATACTTCGAGGACCTCCTTAATCCCACTGACACGTCTTCCGAGGAGGAAGCAGAGTCTGGGGATGAGGGGAATGACCCGCCAATTTCCGGGGGCGAGGTCACTGAGGCAGTTAAACAACTCCTTGGTGGCAGAGCCCCTGGTGTTGATGAGGTCCGCCCCGAGTTCCTGAAGGCTCTGGACGTTGTAGGGCTGTCCTGGTTGACACGCCTCTGCAATGTTGCGTGGAGATCAGGGGCAGTACCTGTGGACTGGCAGACTGGGGTGGTGGTCCCCATCTTTAAGAAAGGGGACCGGAGGGTGTGTTCCAACTACAGGGGGATCACACTCCTCAGCCTCCCTGGGAAAGTCTATGCCAGGGTGCTGGAAAGGAGAGTTCGTCCGTTAGTCGAACCTCGGATACAGGAGGAACAATGCGGTTTTCGTCCTGGTCGCGGAACACTGGACCAGCTCTTTATCCTCTCCAGGATACTTGAGGGTGCATGGGAGTTTGCCCAACCAGTCTACATGTGTTTTGTGGACTTGGAGAAGGCATTCGACCGTGTCCCTCGGGGTGTCCTGTGGGAGGTGTTGCGGGAATATGGGGTGTCTGGCCCATTGCTACGGGCCATTCGATCCCTATACAACCGTTGCAAGAGCTTGGTTCGCATTGCCGGCAATAAGTCGGACTCGTTCCCGGTGGGTGATGGGCTTCGCCAGGGCTGCCCTTTGTCTCCGGTTCTGTTCATAATTTTTATGGACAGGATTTCTAGGCGCAGCCAAGTGGCGGAGGGCTTTCGCTTTGGTGGCCTCAGAATCTCATCTCTGATTTTTGCAGATGATGTGGTTCTGTTGGCTTCATCGGGTGAGGGCCTCCAGCTCGCACTGGAACGGTTCGCAGCCGAGTGTGAAGCAGCGGGAATGAGGATCAGCACCTCCAAATCTGAGGCCATGGTTCTCAGCCGGAAAAGGGTGGAGTGCCCACTCCGGGTCGGGGATGAGTTCCTGCCACAAGTGGAGGAGTTCAAGTATCTCAGGGTCTTGTTCGCGAGTGATGGGAGAAGGGAGCTGGTGAAGAGGGAGCTGAGTGTAAAAGCGAAGCTCTCAATTTACCGGTCGATCTACGTCCCTACCCTCACCTATGGCCACGAGCTGTGGGTAGTGACCGAAAGAACGAGATCGCGGATACAAGCGGCAGAAATGAGCTTCCTCCGAAGGGTGGCTGGCCTCTCCCTTAGAGATAGGGTGAGAAGTTCGGCCATCCGGGAGGGGCTCAGAGTAGAGCAGCTGCTGCTCCACATCGAAAGGAGCCAGCTGAGGTGGTTCGGGCATCTGACAAGGATGCCCCCTGGGCGCCTCCTGGGTGAGGTGTTCCAGGCATGTCCCACCGGGAGGAGGCCCCGGGGCAGACCCAGGACACGCTGGAGAGATTATATCTCTCGGCTGGCCTGGGAACGCCTTGGTATTCCCCCGGATAAGCTGGAGGAGGTGGCTGGGGAGAGGGAGGTCTGGGCCTCTTTGCTTAGGCTGCTGCCCCCGCGACCCGGCCCCGGACAAAGCGGATGAAGATGGATGGATGGATGGACTCACAGAAGATGATTAACTGTGTAGCTGTCAGGTTGAGTTTCAGCTTAGATACATATCTACATTGGAGATTTGTGTATTCAAAGCGACGCAGTTCATAATATTTAAGCAGCCAAAGTGACAAATGGAGAGGCTGAAGGAGTAATGTGATGCATTTATCAGTTATCATCAGACCCTTGTCTTCTCAAATTGTAAAGGATGTAAAATAAATTTAAATGCATTTCAAAATTTCAGAGCTTCCTTTTTAACAAGGGCAAACAAAACTAGCAATCCACTGTCCAATTACTGAAAATTAGTCTTTTTCATCAACAGAGTGCAGTAAATTAGTGTAAACTTGGTGGAAATAATAATAATAATAATAATAATAATATCCCTTCTGTTTGTATCTTCATCAAGCTGACAATCTATGACCACATAAAACGGGTTGTATTCTTCACTGCTGTGACTGTCAGAGAGTGAGACTCTTGTACTCTGACTCACCTTCCAGTCTTCCAAACATGGTCTGCAGTCCTCACTCACCTTAATCTATAGAGGTAACGTGGGCACTAATTTTTCCTTTGCACTTTTAGGATCTGAGCCACTACTGCATCTTTTAACCAGACTGCGTACTGTCACTTGCTCCTAAAAATAAAGATGCAAATCAGTGGACAGAAATTTGACACAGATCATCTCTCAGAGGAAACTGAACACTTTGAGGCTGGCTCTGTGGGATAGTGGAGCTGAGTGTGCCCCTGCAGCCCTTCCACAATAATCTGACATATGCAGTGCTTTGCACTATTACAAGCTTTGAGGCAGTGATCAAAGGACTGAGCTCTAACAGGGCCAGGAAACAAAAACAGAAACAAAGGAACAAATGATTTTGTTCCGACCCCAGTTTGATGTTTACCTCTTGCTCATCATGGCCTCTCCGCCTACTGACTTCACACAGCCATCTCCCAGTTTCATTTTCTTCACAACATTTTTCCCCCCACACACCCTCTCCACCAGCCTTTCCCTCATGTGTTTGACAAATAAATATATTTTGTTTCCCCAAAATATGCAGTTGAAACTCACCAGATTTTTGTCCACTTGGAATAAGACTGTTCTCCCCCAGAATACAACAGCATGGGTCCTTTATGCTTTATGTTCCTATTATAAACTACAGTTACATTTTAAAGCTAATTTGAAATATAGCTTCTATCTGACTATAAAATGTAATCTTTTGTTTGGATGAAAAATGTCATCCTGGTAACTTTTTAACATGCAAATTTTAGTTTTGGCATCTAAATCCTGCAAAACAGTGAGCGCTTCCATTTTGAAGTATTTTTATGCCTCTGCCTTCCCATTTCCCTCTAATGTTGACTTCTTTTGGTCCTTTTAATATGAAACCCTCCACTATGTTGTTTCAGGAAACACTGATGTAGGTCAGTTGGACAGCTGTAACTACTTAGTTGGGGGACCTTTGGATAAAGCAAAATATTACTGGCCAAGTTAAACTCATTAAATTATCTTGGCCTATGCGGTACCCTACCCTACTGATAAGAAATGAGAAACTGCATCTAAGGAAAGCTGACACACACTCAAAAAATGTTTGTGACTATTTTGAACGAGTGAAAAGTTTTGTCCAAAGAAGAAGAAAAAAAGAATTCTTATATATCAAGTGCTTTTAACTCTCAAATATTGATATTGGTAGGAGCCTCAGAAATATAGAATTACTCTGGCTTCGGTATTATATAACTATACTTTAAGTTAAAAGTTTATGTACACTGGGCTTTCAGTTATTTCTGTGAGCCATTCTTTTTTCTGAATCTCAATGATTGCACAACAAACAAACTTTCTTTGAGTTCAAGAATTTGGGGATTTTTTATTTATTTTGGCACATGCCTGTACGTAGCTGGAACCTAATGCTTCGTACTTCAGAATCAAGGCAGTCAAGCTTGACTGAAGTCTGTATCTGAGAACATGGAGAACGAAAGCCTTCTGGATCAAAGTTTTATGGTCAGATGTGACAAACTGACTCTTCTAAATAATCAGTGGTGTGTTAAGAAGAATAAAGAATAGTTATCCAAAGCCAAGAAAACTGCACACGCTACGAAGCTTAGGATTGATAATATCTTTCTTTGTAGTTGCTTTGCTGCTAATTCTGCCTAGAAAATTGTTCCAACTCCTAAACGGGATTATACCAAAATCTTGGTGCTAAATATATTTAATCAAATATTAAGTGTAATGCATACTTGTGTTTGTGTTTGACCCTAATTTTTTTGACTTGCACAACAATACAATTTGTATTTGCTTAATTTTTTACATGTAGATGTATGTTATGCACTAAATCTGCCCATTAAAAAGATCAAGTTAAAGAGAAATCCTTGAAAGGCTGATATTGCCTTGGCATTCCTGATGATCATGAGTGTACATAGACTCTGTATTTCAAATCCTGTTCAACAGGCATTTCATGATTACTGGTTACTTTAATAACATAAAAACAGTCAACAATACATAATGTCAAGGTCACAACAGATGGGACCTTTTAACATTCTCTAACAATAGGCACCATTCATGTGAGCAGAACTGTTTTCAGATGATGGTAGATATGTGCATTTTTCAATTATAGAAGAAGTATTCAGAACATTTACTTAAGCTAAAGTATAAATACTATGGCTTAAAACGGAAAATATTCACAATTTATAAAACACTTTGATATTACAGTGATACAAACATAGTAGTATAGACACTGAATATGGTATGATTTGGTTATCATTATTGGATTACTGGTGGATTTTCATGTGCAGAAGCAAAAAAGTAAATTCAGTTCGAGTATAAGCAACTCAAATTTGTACAAAAGTGCTTTCTTGAGTACTGACATTATAACAATGACCTTCATGGTGAAAGCCCTAATAGCCAAGGTAAAGCTTGCATGTTGAGTTTAATTTAATAAAATAGTGCCTCCTACCATTTCAGAATCACAGTTAGGGGTGTCTCTGTTATTATTCCTTTTATCTCTTTTAGTTTTGTGCTGTTTGTAGAACAGGGCGTTTTATGTCACACTCAGAATTGATGTAATGGGCTGTCATTGTGAAGTAGCTCTCTGTACCCCATTGGTGTGGAGAGTAACAGCTAGTGCAATGGATAATTGCTAAATAGCTCATGCTCTGTATACAGGGTGGGCACCATGGACTGACTGAAGTACATACTTGAAAGAACATTCTGTACCCATTCAATGACTTTGAAGATATTGAATTCTGTGTTGTCTATGGATGAGTACGGTTACACATCTGCAGACACCTTGTTGCTTCAGATAAAGTCTCAGTGTGCATCCTATGTGTTTTTCACTGAGTTCTGTGTAGAGAAGGACTTGTGCCCGCACTCTTTGACTGTCAAGAGACAAGTTCAAGACACAGTCGGACCGGTTTTATGTTGGAAAAGTGATATTTTAGTCAGTACGGCTTTAAGGCAAGGAGTTGTGTTGCGCAAAAAATGACAGAGTTTGGACGCCACTGAGTTGGGTCCTTTTATAGTGACCCAGCAAGTATTAACACAAGTGGGACCACTCATGAAAACCAGTGGCTGCTATACAAACAAGCAGAACTGCTAAGGAGGGTGGTGTAATGGCTGGAGCTGCACTTAAGACGCTTACGAGTAACACTTGAAGGAGATAGAAATAATCACACAGGAGTCAAAGAAACTAGTAACTCAGTACTATCAAACATAAGACACCTGATTATTACAGAGCGCACTCAACTATACTGGGCAAATCCAGATTCTGGAGTGTTGTGCTCAGAGAGATGCTGCTATCTATCAACACGTACACAAGAGTAATTATAATACACAGCTGTTTTGTCATAACTGGGTCAAGAGTGGAAGTTTGAGTGCCCACAGTTTAAGCAGCTCAGTAGCCTTAACAACTACACTCATAATAGATGATTCTGCATGTTACAACTTATATCCCTTACCAGCATCAGACAACATCAGACAAAGTGCACCCAATTTGCAGTAAGGTAGGCTGTAACCCAATTATTACACAGGCTGTGAAAGTGTTATATTAGCAGAGCAGCGGCAGCTTTTGTGCTACATCTGTAAAGAATGCTTTCTTACCTACTGTTGAGTGCGGTTAGAGCACAAACTACTTTAGTGACATGTTTAAAAAGGAGGCGATAAAGTCAAGAGAAACAAGCTGTAAAAGTGTCATTGATACAAGACAGATCACAGTTTGCTTTTAATCAAACATTTTCAATATTATTAGAGAAAAATCGGACTCCATAGAATTAACTAAGTTTTCCAAAACCCAAACCCTCACCAAATCCAGGGAGCATGGAAATCCTAGCATATCATTTGAACATACCTATGTTCAGACGAGAGTGTGTGTAAGGCAGATGCATAAAAATATAAGAAAGCATTCACAGAGTCAACATGAAGCCAATTCAGATGTGCATAAAACCTGGATTCTTCCTAATTGCCAGCAGGGTTTGAAAACTGTGATTGCTTAAAGAAGTGTAGATGTCCATAGCAAAACAGCTCTTAGCATCCCTCACCCATGTCCTCAGTTAACATTTTTCTGATGAGTTGATAATGTCAGTTCCTGTATTCAAGGCTTATTCCTCATTTTCCTCATTAGGGTCCAGGAGAACAGTACACCAGGACATTTCACTACCTTGAAGCTAGATTTTAATGTTGGGTTAAAAACAAACAAACAAAAAAAAAAACAAGCAGGTAATCCAAAAAATTCTTAGCTTCACATGCGATGTCAACTTGGCTATGTCCACTTATTATGATAAATCAAAGTCATGTGGGATCTACTCGAAGCAAGATGTGGCTGATCTGAAATTAAGTTTCCTCAAATATGTGAACAATTTTAACAGATGATCTGTTCTCAGTATTACTAAGAGTATCATTCCAGAGAAAATGCAATTAAACAACTCTTTTACACATTCCAGTCTCACTCGCTGATGAGCTTTAATTTCAAAATAGATTTACTGATCTGAATTGAATATGTTTAATTACTTACAGTGCTTTTAGGAAAAAATCATTATGAGTGAAAAAACAGAATATCTCAAAAACACCTCTTAAGAATCAAATGACTCAGACTGAGATGATGAACCTGGGTATGTCACTTATCCTAAGAACATAAGAGAGAAGCAGGGTCATATGAGCTGCATAACAAGCTCAAACATTTTATTTCTTCTACTACATTACTTCAACATGCTCACGCAATCTAACTCGTGTCCATGTCTCCGTCCGCCAAATCCTGAGGTGTAACATATCTCCGATGCACAGACCCGCTTGTAATTAAACACCTCAATGAGCAGATTACGAGTTTCCCCATTTGGAAATTTCATTACCATTCCTGTAATTGGATTCCAAATTTAATTAGTGTTCCTGAGCTAAACAGCATGTGATTCTAGGGTGAATGCAGTCGGAGGTCTTGAACGCTGGTTTAACCCCTCTCACTCTTCTGACACCTTGGCAGCAAACACACTGACCACTATGAGAAAGTAGAATAAACATTTTGTACTCAACATTCATTTTCTTTTCCAAAGACTTGTTGAAGGAAAAAAAACACACTAATGTTGTCTGTACTGGTCATTTTTTTTTACTTTGTCGGCTATTGAACTTTCATTTTGAAGTCCAGCCATCAGAAAACAATCTAAAAATAACTTTCTACTGATGACCTAGAACTGAAGGAATTAGCTTAGATTGATGAAAGTGCAGCAATTTAGTTTCTTGTGATATGATATTCTTGATAAAAATAATTTCTGCATCTAATTGAGAAGGAAATCTAATAAGTTTAGAGGACTTCCCCTGTCCCGCAAATGTGCACATGGTTTTATAAAAAGCCATCTGTGCGAGATATAGTGAGGATGTGTTTTAGTGCCTTATTTTCTTTTTGCCAAAATAAAAGACACATTTCTACGAACTAAATTAATGCTCAAGTTGGTACAGCTGTTCACCTGCTTGTTAATGCAAATATCTAATTAGTCAGTAGCATAGCAGCAGCCCAAAGCATCTAAGCATGTACACATGGTCAACATAGCCTGCTGAAGTTCAA
Organism: Astatotilapia calliptera; assembly: GCF_964374335.1. Lineage (NCBI taxonomy): Eukaryota > Metazoa > Chordata > Actinopteri > Cichliformes > Cichlidae > Astatotilapia > Astatotilapia calliptera. The sequence goes on from NC_137437.1 coordinate 33,052,497, forward strand.
ACTAAGAATCACAATGAGGAAGAAAGGTGAGTTAAGGGATTTACAGCTTGTTATGGTTGCTGGTGCCAGACTCAGACATGTCTGAGTATTTCAGAAAATGCTAATCTACTTAGTGATATGATGTTTTCCCACACAACCATCTTTATGTTTTACAGTGAGTGATTTAAGAGGAAATATCCAACGAAAACACTTCTTTTAGGAAAAATACACCGTGGAGAATGTCCAGGAAGCTGATGGGCAACTCAAATAACCACTTCATCTCTGAATGAGCAACACATCAAACCTCAAAGAAGATTGGTGACAGCAGCTGAAGACCACTCCTGTCAGCTGAGAACAGGAAACTAAGCTGACACTTCATGCAGGCTCACCAAAACTAGATGACAGAAGATTGGAAAAATTCTTGACTCTTGTCAATATTTGGTATAAATGACATTAAAGCATGCTTTTTGTGACTAGTTATGACTGTTAGTTGTTGTATAATGTGTGGGGATATTTTCTTGCAACACTTTGAGCCAAACTGAGTATTGTTTAAACTCCAAATGCTACTTGAGTAGCATTTGGAGTTGGCCTCCACAGACTTCATACATCAATCCAAAAGAGCACCTTTGAGAAATGAACCAATGTGGACCAGAATCTGAGGCGAAAAGGCTCCAGATAGCTAATAGCAAACGTTCTAAAAGTATCCAGTGAACTGCAGGGGCTTGTAGGGGAAAAAAGCCTAATAAAGTAGATCTTGTGTGCTTTTCCTTTTTCTTCTGTCGTACATTTATTGTTGCAATTAATTAACTTTAAAGAAGTCAGTACATATGCATTTAATACTTATGAACAAAAACCTTAGGTTTCAGGGTGCTCTTAGCATCCTCTTTAAGAGCTATTTCTCTGCTCCTGGCTCTGTGTGATGTCAGAGAAACAATTTTCTTAACATGATTGTCTCAAGCACACAGTTCTAGTAAACAAGCCCTACCAACTGTCATTCAAACTTCCTGACAGAAAAGAAAGATGACTTAAAGGAAGTGGAACAGACAACAGATAAATAATTGAGGGGCTCTACTAAGGCATAACTGGCTGGACAGTGGTGGTTGCTAGGTAGCCACATTAAATATTTCACCAAAAAAAGTTTAAAAATTCAAATCTTTTCTGATATGGACTTCCTTTTTTGTATTTGGACAGTGTTCAGTGACTGTTAAGCCACTAAATAGGAACTGAAGCCTGCGCATGTCTAAATGTGTTACACAACCTGCTTCACATATATAATATTAAGCATGCTTTCACTAAATTACAGAGCTTCCTTGGTTTAAATTCAACCTTTTTTTTAAAGCAGGGGCCATAATATGTTTATATAAAAATTGCCTCACATGGGATGCCATTGAGGAAATAGCAAACTTAATATGTGGAAAAATCCTGTAGTATACTGAGTGAAGCAGAAAATGTTGATGAGAAACCTTGCTGGTTTACCTCATACAGTATTTGAATGGGACCCATTATTGACAATGATTAAGTATAATAATAAAGCAGACTGCAGGCCAGACTAAAAAGTTATACAAGGATTGGTTAACATGAATGGAAGAGGAACTCAAAATTCGACAGAACTACGCTTCTTTGAGGTGCACAGAAGCATGTGAAAAGTCTGGGATATATATTTTCCAACCAACCAACGGCTTTTGTTTCCAGTGAAATTCATTTCCTTAAAAGTAAAACATGCCTTCTTTTTAATTGTACAGAGATTATAAGGTTAGTTCTACGGCCGCCAAACATTGACAAATGAACATCACATGTTTGTGCTTTGGAATGATTGCAATAATAGATTAAATTAAAGGGGAAAAAACTGCCTCTTCCATGGTTTGCCTGGAATTCAGAGTCTGCTTTTTCAAATTAAACTGCGACATGACATGTCTGTCTCAAGTGGCTGCAAAGACTCTGCAGTGAGATGAGATGTACAGTATAAGACCCATGAAATTAGTTTAAGGAATGAGAGGAGGGAACCTAAAAGAATTAAGTGGTACAAGATGAAAGACAGCTTTTTCACATCTTGGCACACGACTGAGACTTTCAGGAGGCACAGGAGCCAGACAGCTGCAGGCCTGGACCTGACCTCCACAGGAGTCGAGCCTAAGGCAACACGACTTTGCCGATGTTTATCTGAACGATGGAGCAGGTCGGGTTACGCATTACATTCCAGCATGTGTACGTAACCTATCCACCGAACAGCAACACAGCCATTTGCCAGGTGGCTTGACATCTAGTGTTGGAGGGTTTATATATATATATATATATATATATATATATATATATATATCTAGATATATATATCTAGATATATATATATCTATATATATATATATATATATATATATATATCTAGATATATATATCTAGATATATATATATATATATATATATATATATCTAGATATATATATATATATATATATATCCATAGGTCCCTCATCCTATTGAGGGACCTATGGATGGTGGTGGCTAACCACCATTGGTGGCTAACCAACCACTATGGCTAACCAACCGGACATAGTGGTGGTAGACAAACAGACAAACAGACAAACAGAAGCAGACGGCCGTAGTGATCGATGTAGCGGTGTACCAGCAAAGGTGTACTCTCAGTGGCAAGGGAACAATAAGAGAACAGCACCACCAAGGCTGGAGACGGAGCAATACTGGAAGAGCATATGGGAGAAGGATGCAACCCATAACGGCAATGCTCAGTGGCTAGAGGATCTGAGGGCAGACCACAGCGACCTCCCTGAACAGGGTCCAGTAACCATCACAGTGGCAGATATCCAAGAAAGGGTCTCCAGTATGAAGAGTTGGACAGCACCAGGGCCCGACATGGTTCACGCCTACTGGCTGAAGAAGCTGACTGCACTCCACGAGCGTCTGGCAGCACAAATGAACCAGCTACTAGTTAACGAAAGACACCCGGAATGGCTAACTGAAGGCCGGACGGTCCTGATCCCCAAGGACCCCAAGAAGGGACCGGTCCCCTCCAACTACCGACCAATAACCTGCCTCAGTACTACATGGAAGCTCCTGTCAGGCATCATATCGGCTAAGATGAACAGGCACATGGGTCAATACATGAGCGGGACACAGAAAGGAATTGGCAAGAATACCAGAGGTGCAAAACACCAGCTACTGGTAGACAGAACAATCAGCCGAGACTGCAAGACCAGACTGACCAACCTGTGCACTGCCTGGATTGATTACAAGAAGGCCTATGACTCAATGCCCCACAGCTGGATACTGGAATGCCTAGAATTGTACAAGATCAATGGGACCCTAAGAGCCTTCATCAGGAACTCAATGGGGATGTGGCGTACAACACTAGAGGCCAACTCCAAGCCCATAGCACAAGTTACCATCAAGTGCGGGATCTACCAAGGAGATGCTCTGTCCCCACTGCTGTTCTGCATAGGCCTGAACCCCCTCAGTGAGATCATTAACAAGACTGGCTACGGATACCGACTACGGAACGGAGCAGTTGTCAGCCACCTCCTGTACATGGATGACATCAAGCTGTATGCCAAGAGTGAACGAGACATCGATTCACTGATCCACACTACCAGGCTATACAGCAATGACATTGGAA